>NC_091343.1:162500-340201 GCF_038502225.1 Cherax quadricarinatus
CGCATACTGTGATACCTCGTCACGGACCATGACTCGCTATTGCCTCCCTGTCAGGTATTCTCTGATCCATTGCAGTGCCCTTCCTGTTATATGAGCCTGATCCTCTAGCTTCTGCATTAATCTCTTGTGAGGAACTGTGTCGAAGGGTTTCTTGCAGTCCAAGAAAATGCAATCAACCCACCCCTCTCTCTCATTTCTTACTTCAATTACCTTGTCATAAAACTCTAGTAGGTTTGTGACACAAGACTTGCCTTCCATGAATCCGTGCTGGCTGTCGTTTATAATCTTGTGTGCGTGTGTGTGTGAGTGTGTGTGTGTGTGTGTGTGTGTGTGTGTGTGTGTGTGTGTGTGTGTGTGTGTGTACTCACCTAGTTGTGCTCACCTAGTTGAGGTTACAGGGGTCGAATCCTAGCGCCTGGCCCCGCCTCTTCACTGGTCGCTACTAGGTAACTCTCCCTGAACCGTGAGCTTTATCATACCTCTGCTTAAAGCTATGTATGGATCCTGCCTCCACTACATCGCTTCCCAAACTATTCCACTTCCTGACTACTCTGTGGCTGAAGAAGTACTTCCTAACATCCCTGTGATTCATCTGTGTCTTCGACTTCCAACTGTGTCCCCTTGTTGCTATGTCCCATCTCTGGAACATCCTGTCTTTGTCCACCTTGTCACTTCCTCTCAGTATTTTGTATGTCGTTATCATGTTCCCTCTATCTCTCCTGTCCTCCAGTGTCGTCAGGTTGATTTCCCTTAACCTCTCCTCTTAGGACATACCTCTTAGCTCTGGGACTAGTCTTGTTGTAAACCTTTGCACTTTCTCTAGTTGCTTTACGTGCTTGGCTAGGTATGGGTTCCAGACTGGTGCCGTATACTCCAATATGGGCCTAACGTACACGGTGTACAGGGTCCTGAACGATTCCTTATTAAGATGTCGGAATGCTGTTCTGAGGTTTGCTAGGCGCCCATATGCTGCAGCAATTATTTGGTTGATGTTCGCTTCAGGAGATGTGCATGGTGTTCCTTGAGTGAGGTTTGTAGTCTCTGGCCCCCTAGACTGTATTCCGTCTGCGGTCTTCTTTGCCATTCCCCAATCTTCATGACTTTGCACTTGGTGGGGTTGAACTCCAGGAGCCAATTGCTGGATCAGGTCTGCAGGCTGTCCAGATCCCTTTGTAGTTCTGCCTGGTCTTCGATCGAATGAATTCTTCTCATCAGCTTCACGTCATCTGCAAACAGGGACACCTCAGAGTCTATTCCTTCCGTCATGTTCACAAATACCAGAAACAGCACTGGTCCTAAGACTGACCCCTGTGTGTGTGTTTGTGTGTGTGTGTGTGTGTGTGTGTGTGTGTGTGTGTGTGTGTGTGTGTGTGTGTGTGTGTGTGTGTGTGTGTACTCACCTAATTGTACTCACCTAATTGTGGTTGCAGGGGTCGAGACTCGCTCCTGGCCCCGCCTCTTCACTGATCGCTACTGTGTGTGTGTGTGTGTGTGTGTGTGTGTGTGTGTGTGTGTGTGTGTGTGTGTGTGTGTGTGTGTGTGTGTGTGTGTGTGTGTTTGTGCTTGTGTTTGTGCGTTCGTGTGTGTGTATGTGTGTGTGTGTGTGTGTGTGTATGTTTGTATGTGTGTGTACTCACCTAGTTGTACTCACCTAGTTGAGGTTGCGGGGGTCGAGTCCGAGCTCCTGGCCCCGCCTCTTCACTGATCGCTACTAGGTCACTCTCCCTGAGCCGTGAGCTTTATCATACCTCTGCTTAAAGCTATGTATGGATCCTGCCTCCACTACATCGCTTCCCAAACTATTCCACTTACTGACTACTCTGTGGCTGAAGAAATACTTCCTAACATCCCTGTGATTCATCTGTGTCTTCAGCTTCCAACTGTGTCCCCTTGTTACTGTGTCCAATCTCTGGAACATCCTGTCTTTGTCCACCTTGTCAATTCCTCTCAGTATTTTGTATGTCGTTATCATGTCCCACCTATCTCTCCCGTCCTCCAGTGTCGTCAGGTTGATTTCCCTTAACCTCTCCTCGTAGGACATACCTCTTAGCTCTGGGACTAGTCTTGTTGCAAACCTTTGCACTTTCTCTAGTTTCTTCACGTGCTTGGCTAGGTGTGGGTTCCAAACTGGTGCCGCATACTCCAATATGGGCCTAACATACACGGTGTACAGGGTCCTGAATGATTCCTTATTAAGATTTCGGAATGCTGTTCTGAGGTTTGCTAGGCGCCCATATGCTGCAGCAGTTATTTGGTTGATGTGCGCTTCAGGAGATGTGCCTGGTGTTATACTCACCCCAAGATCTTTTTCCTTTAGTGAGGTTTGTAGTCTCTGACCCCCTAGACTGTACTCCGTCTGGGGCCTTCTTTGCCCTTCCCCAATCTTCATGACTTTGCACTTGGTGGGATTGAACTCCAGGAGCCAATTGCTGGACCAGGTCTGCAGCCTGTCCAGATCCCTTTGTAGTTCTGCCTGGTCTTCGATCGAGTGAATTCTTCTCATCAACTTCACGTCATCTGCAAACAGGGACACCTCAGAGTCTATTCCTTCCGTCATGTCGTTCACAAATACCAGAAACAGCACTGGTCCTAGGACTGACCCGTGCGGAACCCCGCTGGTCACAGGTGCCCACTCTGACACCTCGCCACGTACCATGACTCGCTGCTGTCTTCCTGACAAGTATTCCCTGATCCATTGTAGTGCCTTCCCTGTTATCCCTGCTTGGTCCTCCAGTTTTTGCACCAATCTCTTGTGTGGAACTGTGTCAAACGCCTTCTTGCAGTCCAAGAAAATGCAATCCACCCACCCCTCTCTCTCTTGTCTTACTGCTGTCACCATGTCATAGAACTCCAGTAGGTTTGTGACACAGGATTTCCCGTCCCTGAAACCATGTTGGCTGCTGTTGATGAGATCATTCCTTTCTAGGTGTTCCACCACTCTTCTCCTGATAATCTTCTCCATGATTTTACATACTATACATGTCAGTGACACTGGTCTGTAGTTTAATGCTTCATGTCTGTCTCCTTTTTTAAAGATTGGGACTACATTTGCTGTCTTCCATGCCTCAGGCAATCTCCCTGTTTCGATAGATGTATTGAATATTGTTGTTAGGGGTACACATAGCGCCTCTGCTCCCTCTCTCAATACCCATGGGGAGATGTTATCTGGCCCCATTGCCTTTGAGGTATCTAGCTCACTCAGAAACCTCTTCACTTCTTCCTCGGTTGTGTGCACTGTGTCCAGCACTTGGTGGTGTGCCCCACCTCTCCGTCTTTCTGGAGTCCCTTCTGTCTCCTCTGTGAACACTTCTTTGAATCTCTTGTTGAGTTCTTCACATACTTCACGGTCATTTCTTGTTGTCTCTCCTCCTTCCTTCCTTAGCCTGATTACCTGGTCCTTGACTGTTGTTTTCCTCCTGATGTGGCTGTACAACAGTTTCGGGTCAGATTTGGCTTTCGCTGCTATGTCATTTTCATATTGTCTTTGGGCCTCCCTTCTTATCTGTGCATATTCGTTTCTGGCTCTACGACTGTTCTCCTTATTCTCCTGGGTCCTTTGCCTTCTATATTTCTTCCATTCTTGGTTTTTGCCTCCCTGCACCTTTGGGTAAACCATGGGTTCATCCTGGCTTTTTCATTAATCCTGTTACCCTTGGGTACAAACCTCTCCTCAGCCTCCTTGCATTTTGTTGCTACATATTCCATCATCTCATTAACTGGCTTCCCTGCCAGTTCTCTGTCCCACTGAACCCCGTTCAGGTAGTTCCTCATTCCTGTGTAGTCCCCTTACTTGTAGTTTGGCTTCATTCGTCCTGGCCTTCCTGCATCTCCCTCCACTTGTAGCTCTACTGTGTATTCGAAGCTTAAAACCACATGGTCACTGGCCCCAAGGGGTCTTTCATATGTGTGTGTGTGTGTGTGTGTGTGTGTGTGTGTGTGTGTGTGTGTGTGTGTGTGTGTGTGTGTGTGTGTGCAGGAAAATTATTCAGTATAATAAAATAGTTAATTAAGAAAAATTAATTTGTCATAGTACATGATATAAATGATGAATAACTAGCTTGACCAGCTTTAAGTGTTCATCAAAGATGTGTTTATCTCAAAGAAATGTTGGCGCTTTAATTCGGCGGCAGAAATTCCAGTTTACGAATTTTATTGAATATTGATGTTGTGTAGTGTACATTAACTTGCTGTGACCGATCACGCTGTGAAGAGCTCAAATAAATGACACTATGACGAGCTCCTTGGATAAAAAATAACAAAAAAAGGCACAATATCGTGACTGGAACAATACTTTGTTAATGGTTCAAGTCGGACCGAAACGTCGTAGTAAGCTCCTCTCTTCTATGTGCGGGTTATTTGTGTATAACTCATTGGATCATGCTAAGACAAGCTCCTTGGATCACGTTATAATGAGCTCCTCGGATCATGCTAAGACAAGCTCCTTGGATCACGTTATAATGAGCTTCTCAGATCATGCTAAGACAAGCTCCTTGGATCACGTTATAATGAGCTCCTCGGATCATGCTAAGAGAAGCTCCTGGGATCCAAAATTTTTTTCCGATTTTTTTTTCGCCTGACGAAATTTAGAACTTTTCCCGCTATGACAAACACCATCAGTAACGTTATGGAAAACCTCCTCAATCTCGCTATGTCCAGCTTCAGTTCCTCGGATCATCACTATATCAACAGGAAAAAGAATTTTTTTATTTTTTACTTTTTTTCTGGAGCTTAACTCCGTGTCCTCGTATCAAGATTTCTAAAAAAAAAAAATTTCTAGGTCATATAATGTTAACGAAAAATTAACGATTTTTCCTTGAGAGTTAATGAAATATGGCGACTGATGTCCGTAGACTTTCGTGCGGTTGATATTCCATTCTGCACTCTAGTGCTCTTATTCTTAAGACTCATTATTCAGTGTAACAAAGATGAGCTACCTGTAGTAAAAAATAAGTTTATAACTGCTGGGCCCTGTATGACCCGTGTAGGTTTAGCTCTTCTTTTCTATAATAATAATAACAACAACAACAACAACAACAAAAACAACAATAATAATAATAATGATGATAATATTAATAATAATATAGGTGCTAGGGCCCAAGACAGTTGTTTCTGACCACTTAATTGACGAGTCTCTCTGGTCCCTCAAGGGTAAACAAGTGTTATATGTTACAGCACCTGACCACCTAAGTGGTAATAAAGTAAGCTATAGCTCTTGGCTCCCAAAGCTGATGTGATACAGCTCTGGTCCACCATTTTCAAATGTGTTGCAGCTCCTGGCTCCCAAAGCAAATGCGATAGATCATTTTTTTTGTAAGCAACTCAAAAGGTGAGCATTTAGTGGTACGAAGGTAACAAAGGTGAGCGCTTAGTGGTATGAAGGTAACAAAGGTGAGCGCTTAGTGGTATGAAGGTAACAAAGGTGAGCACTTAGTACTTAGTGGTATGAAGGTAACAAAGGTGACCACTTAGTGGTATGAAGGTAACAAAGGTGACCACTTAGTGGTATGAAGGTAACAGAGGTGAACACTTAGTGGTATGAAGGTAACAAAGGTGACCACTTAGTGGTATAAAGGTAACAGAGGTGAACACTTAGTGGTATGAAGGTAACAAAGGTGACCACTTAGTGGTATGAAGGTAACAGATGTGAACACTTAGTGGTATGAAGGTAACAAAGGTAAACACTTAGTGGTATGAAGGTAACAAAGGTGACCACTTAGTGGTATGAAGGTAACAGAGGTGAACACTTAGTGGTATGAAGGTAACAAAGGTAAACACTTAGTGGTATGAAGGTAACAAAGGTGACCACTTAGTGGTATAAAGGTAACAGAGGTGAACACTTAGTGGTATGAAGGTAACAAAGGTGACCACTTAGTGGTATGAAGGTAACAGAGGTGAACACTTAGTGGTATGAAGGACAAAGGTGAGCGCTCAGTGGTATGAAGATAACAAAGGTGAGAAATTAGTTGTATGAAGGTAACAGAGGTGAACACTTAGTGGTACAAAGGTAAACTCCCAAGTATTAATGAGGTAATAATATAGCAAGATATAACTCCTGGGTCCATTATTTTTAGAGGAATTAAGATGATAAGGAGCATAAAGCAGGAACAAACATTAGTAAAACAATACACTATAACATTTTTACAACTGTATTCACAAGCCAATCATCAGGAGGTACAAGACAAGCCTGCGCCTCTGGCAACTGTTACTGTGGTGACCGGGTTTTCTGCTTCAGTGATACACCTGTTCAGGGGGGGATATAACAGGTGTTAAAACAAGTGTAATCTCCCAATGAACACAACTCTACAAACTCACAACCATTTCTACAAACTGACAACCATCTTTGCAACTCACATGAACTATCTACAAACTCACAAGCACTCGCATCCACCAGTCTACAATCTCACAAGAACTCAAAACCATTATAACTCGCAAGCACTCACAACTCCTACAACCATCTCTACAACTCACAAGCATTCTCTAAGAACTCACAAGCATTCTCTAAGAACTCACAAGCACTCAAAACTCACAAATTCTTAAACTCCATTACATGTCCATCACAACCATTAAAACTCACAATTCCTCCAAAAATCTCTAAAAACTCACATGCACTAACAACCATTGCAACTTCTACAATCATCACAATCATTACAACTCAACACTCCTGCAACCATCTCTACAACCATTACATCTCTATCACAAGCACTCACAACCCCATCACAACCATTACAACTCGTAAACATTACAACCATTACAACTCACGAACTTCACAAATATTACATCTACAAAAGTTACAACTCACAACTCCTTTACATCTCCATCACAACCATTACAACTACAACCATTACAACTTATAACTTCTACAACGTTCTCTACAAATTCACTCGCACTAACAACCATTACAAACTTATGCAAGTGACATTACTATGACACACACCAAGTTACACTAATTTTTCCACACACTCCGTCCATCCGTCCATACGTCCATCCGTCCATCCGTCCATCCGTCCATCCGTCCATCCGTCCATCCGTCCATCCGTCTGTAACACTCCGAGTACCTGCGTGAGTTGCCTTCTTCCGTATTGAAATATAAGCAACACACAACGTTGTTTAAGACACAGCAGTGTGTGGGTGGAGTGTGTACAAGACAGTTATCCTCTCCACCTCCTTAACACGTCTGACTGCCTATATGAGGCCTGTCACTCTCCACCCCCTTAACACGTCTGACTGCCTATATGAGGTCTGTCACTCTCCACCCCCTTAACACGTCTGACTGCCTATATGAGGTCTGTCACTCTCCACCCTCTTAACACGTCTGACTGCCTATATGAGGTCTGTCACTCTCCACTTCCTTAAGACGTCTGACTGCCTATATGAGGTCTGTCACTCTCCACCCTCTTAACACGTCTGACTGCCTATATGAGGTCTGTCACTCTCCACCCCCTTAAGACGTCTGACTGCCTATATGAGGTCTGTCACTCTCCACCTCCTTAAGACGTCTGACTGCCTATATGAGGTCTGTCACTCTCCACCCCCTTAAGACGTCTGACTGCCTATATGAGGTCTGTCACTCTCCACCTCCTTAAGACGTCTGACTGCCTATATGAGGTCTGTCACTCTCCACCCCCTTAAGACGTCTGACTGCCTATATGAGGTCTGTCACTCTCCACCTCCTTAAGACGTCTGACTGCCTATATGAGGTCTGTCACTCTCCACCCCCCTTAAGACGTCTGACTGCCTATATGAGGTCTGTCACTCTCCACCTCCTTAAGACGTCTGACTGCCTATATGAGGTCTGTCACTCTCCACCCCCTTAAGACGTCTGACTGCCTATATGAGGTCTGTCACTCTCCACCTCCTTAAGACGTCTGACTGCCTATATGAGGTCTGTCACTCTCCACCCCCCTTAAGACGTCTGACTGCCTATATGAGGTCTGTCACTCTCCACCTCCTTAAGACGTCTGACTGCCTATATGAGGTCTGTCACTCTCCACCTCCTTAAGACGTCTGACTGCCTATATGAGGTCTGTCACTCTCCACCCCCCTTAAGACGTCTGACTGCCTATATGAGGTCTGTCACTCTCCACCCCCTTAAGACGTCTGACTGCCTATATGAGGTCTGTCACTCTCCACCTCCTTAAGACGTCTGACTGCCTATATGAGGTCTGTCACTCTACACCTTCTTAAGACGTCTGACTGCCTATATGAGGTCTGTCACCTCACAAGATTCAAAAGTTCGCAGTTGCCGACTGTTCACACCAGGAGGCACACCTGACCTAATTGGCTGTTACCTCGGCAATAACAGTTTAATTGTTAGCTAAGATAAATAACACCTAACCGCAAACAACAAACCTCGTCCTTATGCACAAAAACTCAAGGTAGAAACTTGTCTGATCAATAATGTCAGACCGTTTGTTAGGTGAAGATCAATATCTCTGCTCATAACACTGAATATATACCTCTGACCTACTGGCCACCAGCACAAGCTCGCTTCACACACACACACACACACACACACTGCACACATACACACACACACACACACACACACACACACACACACACACAGACAGGCGACACACACACAGACAGGACACACACACACACACACACACACACACACACACACACACACACACACACACACACACACACACACACACACACACACACACACACACACACACACACACACACACACACACACAAGAGACAGGACAGGAGAGATAGGGGGACTTGATAACGACATACAAAATACTGAGAGGAAATGACAAGGTGGGCAAAGACAGGATGTTCCAGAGATGGGATACAGCAACAAGGGGACACATTTGGAAGCTGAAGATACAGATGAATCACAGGGATGTTAGGAAGTATAGTAGGAAGAATAGTTTGGGTAGCGATGAAGTGGAGGCAGAATCCATAAATAGCTTTAAGCAGAGGTATGATAAAGCTCACGGTTCAGGGAGAGTGACCTAGTAGCGACCAGTGAAGAGGCGGGGCCAGGCGCTAGGACTCGACCCCTGCAACCTCACCTAGGTGAGTACAACTAGATGAGTACACGCGCACACACACAAAAAAGCACAAACAGACACAAGTACACACATGCACAAGCAGGACACAAGCACACAAATATACAAGCAGACACAAGCACACACATGCACAAGCACACCTAGCAAACCTCAGAACAGCATTCCGACATCTTAATAAGGAACCGTTCAGGACCCTGTACACCGTGTACGTTAGGCCCATATTGGAGTATGCAGCACCAGTTTGGAACCCACACCTAGCCAAGCACGTAAAGAAACTAGAGAAAGTGCAAAGGTTTGCAACAAGACTAGTCCCAGAGCTAAGAAGTATGTCCTACGAGGAGAGGTTAAGGGAAATCAACCTGACGACACTGGAGGACAAGAGAGATAGGGAGGACATGATAACGACATACAAAATACTGAGAGGAAGTGACAAGGTGGACAAAGACAGGATGTTCCAGAGATTGGACACAGTAACAAGGGGACACAGTTGGAAGTTGAAGAGACAGATGAATCACAGGGATGTTAGGAAGTATTTCTTCAGCCACAGAGTAGTCAGTAAGTGGAATAGTTTGGGAAGCGATGTAGTGGAGGCAGGATCCATACATAGCTTTAAGCACAGGAATGATAAAGCTCACGGTTCAGAGAGAGTGACCTAGTAGCGACCAGTGAAGAGGCGGGGCCAGGAGCTCGGACTCGACCCCTGCAACCTCAACTAGGTGAGTACAACTAGGTGAGTACACCCATGTACAAGCAGATACAAGCACACACATGTACAAGCAGACACAAGCACACCTAAACATACACAAACAGTCACACACACTTACTCGACCTTGCAACCACAAATAGATGAGTACAAATAATTGAAGTTCTTTGATGACTTATAATTTTATCGAGAAACATTAAATTTCTCAATCCCTATCTCTTTTTCTAATGAGCGTTATTAAAAAAACTATTAATTAAATTAATTACTAGTATTCTTTTGCTCCATTTTCATCAAGAATTTCTATCCCCCCCAAAATTATTTAATGTTTTTTCTTCAATGTTAAAGACAATGTCTTCCATTTCTCACAGAGGGATTTTCAATGCCACATTCAGTAAGAAACAACAATTTCTCACATAGTGACTACAACACCAATACATTTCTAACATGTGCGAGACTTCCCAGTAACACCTCACAAGATGTTGGTGCTAGAGAAACACATAAGTTTTATTACAAAAACATCATATATATTCCGGGTGTCCCCTGAACACTAGGACTGGACTGGCTTTTTTCTTAAACTAGTCAGTCTTCCCAGTCCACACACATCTTACCAGTCCACACACATCTTCCCAGTCCACACACATCTTCCCAGTCCACACACATCTTCCTAGTTCAAACACATCTTCCCAGTCCACACACATCTTCCCAGTTCACACACATCTTCCCAGTCCACACACATCTTCCCAGTTCACACACATCTTCCCAGCTCACACACATCTTCCCAGTCCACACACATCTTCCCAGTCCACACACATCTTCCCAGTTCACACACATCTTCCCAGTTCACACACATCTTCCCAGTTCACACACATCTTCCCAGTCCACAATCTTCCCAGTTCACACATATCTTCCCAGTCCACACACATCTTCCCAGTTCACACACATCTTCCCAGTCCACACACATCTTCCCAGTTCACACATATCTTCCCAGTCCACACACATCTTCCCAGTTCACACACATCTTCCCAGTCCACACACATCTTCCCGGTTCACACACATCTTCCCAGTCCACACAAATCTTCCCAGTTCACACACATCTTCCCAGTCCACACACATCTTCCCAGTCCACACACATCTTCCCAGTTCACACATATCTTCCCAGTCCACACACATCTTCCCAGTTCACACACATCTTCCCAGTCCACACACATCTTCCCAGTCCACACACATCTTCCCAGTCCACACATATCTTCCCAGTCCACACACATCTTCCCAGTCCACACACACATCTTCCTAGTCCACACACATCTTCCCAGTTCACACACATCTTCCCAGTGAACACACATCTTCCCAGTCCACACACATCTTCCCAGTCCACACACATCTTCCCAGTCCACACACATCTTCCCAGTCCACACACATCTTCCCACTCCACACACATCTTCCCAGTCCACACACAGCTTCCCAGTCCACACACATCTTCCCAGTCCACACACATCTTCCCAGTCCACACACATCTTCCCAGTCCACACACATCTTCCCAGTTCACACACATCTTCCCAGTCCACACGCATCTTCCCAGTCCACACACATCTCCCCAGTCCACACACATCTTCCCAGTCCACACATATCTCCGCAGTCCACACACATCTTCCCAGTCCACACACATCTTCCCAGTCCACATACATCTTCCCAGTCCACACACATCTTCCCAGTCCACACACATCTCCCCAGTCCACACACATCTTCCCAGTCCACACACATCTTCCCAGTCCACACACATCTTCCCAGTCCACACACATCTTCCCAGTCCACACACATCTTCCCAGTCCACACACATCTTCCCAGTCCACACACATCTTCCCAGTCCACACACATCTTCCCAGTCCACACACATCTTCCCAGTCCACACACATCTCCCCAGTTCACACACATCTTCCCAGTCCACACACATCTTCCCAGTCCACACACATCTTCCCAGTCCACACACATCTTCCCAGTCCACACACATCTTCCCAGTCCACACACATCTTCCCAGTCCACACACATCTTCCCAGTCCACACACATCTTCCCATTCCACACACATCTTCCAAGTCCACACACATCTTCCCAGTCCACACACATCTTCCCAGTCCACACACATCTTCCCAGTCCACACACATCTTCCCAGTACACACACATCTTCAATGTCAAAAATATTATTTTCTTCAGTGTTTCTGAATCAACAACAAACACTATTAATGTCACCAACTTACACTGATAAGTTATACTGGTAAGTTATACTGTTAAACTACAAGTTAAACCGAAAAGTTAATCTGTCAAGTTACAATGGTAAGTTACACTGGTAAGTTATACTGTTAAACTACAAGTTATTCTGATAATTACAAGTTATATAAATAAAGGTTATTATAATTTACAATGATAACTACAAGTTACAATGTATATATCTAACAGAATAAGTACAAGTTATACAGACACCAACCAAGGTAAGTACAAGTTACAATGTTAACTACAAGTCACTGTTAACTACAACTTATCTGTAAGTTATCCAAACTTTACACATCACTGTTAAGTACAACTTACCTCTAACAAAATACAAGTTATCCCATGTTAACTACAAGTTGTACAGGCATATTTCATTTAGTTTAAAAAAACTTTATAGTTAGTAATCACAAGTTACGTGGGTAAGTTACTCACACATTGGGTTCTGTAGCTTAAATAAATTGACTAATTTCCATTTCTGTGTGTTTGTGTTGTACCAAAGATGATACTGTTGTACCATAGATGACACTGTTGTACATAGATGATACTGTTGTACATAAATGATACTGTTGTACATAGATGATACTGTTGTACCATAGATGATACTGTTGTACATAGATGATACTGTTGTACCATAGATGATACTGTTGTACCATAGATGACACTGTTGTACATAGATGATACTGTTGTACCATAGATGACACTGTTGTACATAGATGATACTGTTGTACATAGATGATACTGTTGTACATAGATGATACTGTTGTACATAGATGATACTGTTGTACCATAGATGATACTGTTGTACATAGATGACACTGTTGTACATAGATGATACTGTTGTACCATAGATGATACTGTTGTACCATAGATGACACTGTTGTACATAGATGATACTGTTGTACATAAATGATACTGTTGTACATAGATGATACTGTTGTACCATAGATGATACTGTTGTACATAGATGATACTGTTGTACCATAGATGATACTGTTGTACCATAGATGACACTGTTGTACATAGATGATACTGTTGTACCATAGATGACACTGTTGTACATAGATGATACTGTTGTACATAGATGATACTGTTGTACATAGATGATACTGTTGTACATAGATGATACTGTTGTACCATAGATGATACTGTTGTACATAGATGACACTGTTGTACATAGATGATACTGTTGTACCATAGATGATACTGTTGTACCATAGATGACACTGTTGTACATAGATGATACTGTTGTACCATAGATGATACTGTTGTACATAGATGATACTGTTGTAACATAGATGATACTGTTGTACATAGATGACACTGTTGTACATAGATGATACTGTTGTACCATAGATGATACTGTTGTACATAGATGATACTGTTGTACATAGATGATACTGTTGTACCATAGATGATACTGTTGTACATAGATGATACTGTTGTACCATAGATGATACTGTTGTACATAGATGACACTGTTGTACACAGATGATACTGTTGTACCATAGATGACACTGTTGTACATAGATGATACTGTTGTACATAGATGATACTGTTGTACATAGATGATACTGTTGTACATAGATGATACTGTTGTACCATAGATGATACTGTTGTACATAGATGACACTGTTGTACATAGATGATACTGTTGTACCATAGATGATACTGTTGTACCATAGATGATACTGTTGTACATAGATGATACTGTTGTACATAGATGATACTGTTGTACATAGATGATACTGTTGTACCATAGATGATACTGTTGTACATAGATGACACTGTTGTACATAGATGATACTGTTGTACATAGATGATACTGTTGTACATAGATGATACTGTTGTACATAGATGACACTGTTGTACCATAGATGATACTGTTGTACCATAGATGATACTGTTGTACCATAGATGATACTGTTGTACATAGATGATACTGTTGTACCATAGATGATACTGTTGTACCATAGATGATACTGTTGTACCATAGATGATACTGTTGTACATAGATGATACTGTTGTACATAGATGATACTGTTGTACATAGATGATACTGTTGTACATAGATGATACTGTTGTACATAGATGACACTGTTGTACCATAGATGATACTGTTGTACCATAGATGATACTGTTGTACCATAGATGATACTGTTGTACATAGATGGTACTGTTGTACCATAGATGACACTGTTGTACATAGATGATACTGTTGTACCACAGATGATACTGTTGTACATAGATGATACTGTTGTACCATAGATTATACTGTTGTACCATAGATGATACTGTTGTACATAGATGATACTGTTGTACATAGATGATACTGTTGTACCATAGATGATACTGTTGCACCGTAGATGACACTGTTGTACCATAGATGATACAGTTGTACCATAGATGATACTGTTGTTCATAGATGATACTGTTGTACATAGACGATACTGTTGTACTATAGATGATACTGTTGCACCATAGATGATACTGTTGTACCATAGATGATACTGTTGTACCATAGATGACACTGTTGTACCATAGATGATACTGTTGTACCATAGATGATACTGTTGTACCATAGATGATACTGTTGTACCAAAGATGACACTGTTGTACCATAGATGATACTGTTGTACATAGATGACACTGTTGTACATAGATGATACTGTTGTACCATAGATGATACTGCTGTACCATAGATGACACTGTTGTACATAGATGATACTGTTGTACCATAGATGATACTGTTGTACATAGATGATACTGTTGTACCATAGATGATACTGTTGTACATAGATGACACTGTTGTACATAGATGATACTGTTGTACCATAGATGATACTGTTGTACATAGATGATACTGTTGTACATAGATGATACTGTTGTACCATAGATGATACTGTTGTACATAGATGATACTGTTGTACCATAGATGATACTGTTGTACATAGATGACACTGTTGTACACAGATGATACTGTTGTACCACAGATGACACTGTTGTACATAGATGATACTGTTGTACATAGATGATACTGTTGTACATAGATGATACTGTTGTACATAGATGATACTGTTGTACCATAGATGATACTGTTGTACATAGATGACACTGTTGTACATAGATGATACTGTTGTACCATAGATGATACTGTTGTACCATAGATGACACTGTTGTACATAGATGATACTGTTGTACCATAGATGATACTGTTGTACATAGATGATACTGTTGTACCATAGATGATACTGTTGTACATAGATGACACTGTTGTACATAGATGATACTGTTGTACATAGATGATACTGTTGTACATAGATGATACTGTTGTACATAGATGACACTGTTGTACCATAGATGATACTGTTGTACCATAGATGATACTGTTGTACCATAGATGATACTGTTGTACATAGATGATACTGTTGTACCATAGATGATACTGTTGTACCATAGATGATACTGTTGTACCATAGATGATACTGTTGTACCATAGATGATACTGTTGTACATAGATGATACTGTTGTACCATAGATGATACTGTTCTACCATAGATGATACTGTTGTACCATAGATGATACTGTTGTACATAGATGATACTGTTGTACATAGATGATACTGTTGTACCATAGATGATACTGTTGTACCATAGATGATACTGTTGTACCATAGATGATACTGTTGTACCATAGATGATACTGTTGTACCATAGATAATACTGTTGTACCATAGATGATACTGTTGTACATAGATGATACTGTTGTACATAGATGATACTGTTGTACATAGATGATACTGTTGTACATAGACGATACTGTTGTACATAGATGATACTGTTGTACCATAGATGATACTGTTGTACCATAGATGATACTGTTGTACCATAGATGATACTGTTGTACATAGATGACACTGTTGTACCATAGATGATACTGTTGTACCATAGATGATACTGTTGTACCATAGATGATACTGTTGTACATAGATGGTACTGTTGTACCATAGATGACCCTGTTGTATATAGATGATACTGTTGTACCATAGATGATACTGTTGTACATAGATGATACTGTTGTACCATAGATTATACTGTTGTACCATAGATGATACTGTTGTACAAAGATGATACTGTTGTACATAGATGATACTGTTGTACCATAGATGATACTGTTGCACCAAAGATGACACTGTTGTACCATAGATGATATAGTTGTACCATAGATGATACTGTTGTTCATAGATGATACTGTTGTACATAGATGATACTGTTGTACTATAGATGGTACTGTTGCACCATAGATGATACTGTTGTACCATAGATGATACTGTTGTACCATAGATGACACTGTTGTACCATAGATGATACTGTTGTACCATAGATGATACTGTTGTACCATAGATGATACTGTTGTACCATAGATGACACTGTTGTACCATAGATGATACTGTTGTACCATAGATGATACTGTTGTACCATAGATGACACTGTTGTACCATAGATGATACTGTTGTACCATAGATGATACTGTTGTACCATAGATGATACTGTTGTACCATAGATGACACTGTTGTACCATAGATGATACTGTTGTACCATAGATGATACTGTTGCACCATAGATGACACTGTTGTACCATAGATGATACTTTTGTACCATAGATGATAATGTTGTTCATAGATGATACTGTTGTACCATAGAAGACACTGTTGTACCATAGATGATACTGTTGTACATAGATGATACTGTTGTACCATAGATGACACTGTTGTACATAGATGATACTGTTGTACATAGATGAAACTGTTGTACATAGATGATACTGTTGTACCATAGATGATACTGTTGTACCATTGATGACACTGTTGTACACAGATGATACTGTTGTACATAGATGATACTGTTGTACCATAGATGACACTCTTGTACATAGATGATACTGTTGTACATAGATGATACTGTTGTACCATAGATGATACTTTTGTACCATAGATGATACTGTTGTACATAGATGATACTGTTGTACCATAGATGATACTGTTGTACATAGATGATACTGTTGTACCATAAATGACACTGTTGTACCATAGATGATACTGTTGTACCATAGTTGACACTGTTGTACATAGATGATACTGTTGTACATAGATGATACTGTTGTACATAGATGATACTGTTGTACATAGATGATACTGTTGTACATAGATGATACTGTTGTACATAGATGATACTGTTGTACATAGATGATACTGTTGTACATAGATGATACTGTTGAACATAGATGATACTGTTGTACATAGATGATACTGTTGTACATAGGTGATACTGTTGTACCATAGATGACACTGTTGTACCATAGATGATACTGTTGTACATAGATGACACTGTTGTACCATAGATGATACTGTTGTACATAGATGATACTGTTGTACATATATGATACTGTTGTACATAGATGACACTATTGTACCATAGATGATACTGTTGTACATAGATGATACTGTTGTACATAGATGATACTGTTGTACATAGATGACACTATTGTACCATAGATGATACTGTTGTATATAGATGATACTGTTGTACCATAGATGATTCTGTTGTACATAGATGATACTGTTGTTCCATAGATGATATTGTTGTACATAGATGATACTGTTGTACATGGATGATACTATTGTACCATAGATGATTCTGTTGTACATAGATGATACTGTTTTACCATAGATGATACTGTTGTACATAGATAATACTGTTGTACCATAGATGATACTGTTGTACATAGATGATACTGTTGCACCGTAGATGATACTGTTGTACCATAGATGATACTGTTGTACATAGATGATACTGTTGCACCATAGATGATACTGTTGTACCATAGATGATACTGTTGTACCATAGATGATACTGTTGTACATAGATGATACTGTTGTACCATAGATGATACTGTTGTACCATAGATGATACTGTTGTATATAGATGATACTGTTGTACCATAGATGATACTGTTGTACATAGATGATACTGTTGCACCATAGATGATACTGTTGTACCATAGATGATACTGTTGTACCATAGATGATACTGTTGTACATAGATGATACTGTTGTACCATAGATGATACTGTTGTACCATAGATGATACTGTTGTACATAGATGATACTGTTTTCATAGATGATACTATTGTACCATAGATGATTCTGTTGTACATATATGATACTGTTGTAACATAGATGATACTGTTGTACATAGATAATACTGTTGTACCGAAGATGATACTGTTGTACATAGATGATACTGTTGTACCATAGATGATTCTGTTGTACATAGATGATACTGTTATACCATAGATGATATTGATGTACCATAGATGATACTGCTGTACCATAGATGATACTGTTGTACATAGATGACACTATTGTACCATAGATGATACTGTTGTACATAGATGATACTGTTGTACATAGATGATACTGTTGTTCCATAGATGATATTGTTGTACATAGATGATACTGTTGTACATGGATGATACTATTGTACCATAGATGATTCTGTTGTACATAGATGATACTGTTGTACCATAGATGATACTGTTGTACATAGATAATACTGTTGTACCATAGATGATACTGTTGTACATAGATGATACTGTTGTACCATAGATGATTCTGTTGTACATAGATGATACTGTTATACAATAGATGATACTGTTGTACCATAGATGATACTGTTGTACCATAGATGATACTGTTGTACATAGATGATACTGTTGCACCATAGATGATACTGTTGTACCATAGATGATACTCTTGTACCATAGATGATACTGTTGTACATAGATGATACTGTTGTACCATAGATGATACTGTTGTACCATAGATGATACTGTTGTACATAGATGATACTGTTGTACCATAGATAATACTGTTGTACCATAGATGATACTGTTGTACATAGATGATACTGTCGTACCATAGATGATACTGTTATACCATAGATGATATTGTTGTACCATAGATGATACTGCTGTACCATAGATGATACTGTTGTACCATAGATGATACTGTTGTACCATAGATGATTCTGTTGTACATAGATGATACTCTTATACCATAGATGATATTGTTGTACCATAGATGATACTGTTGTACCATAGATGATACAGTTGTACATAGATGATACTGTTGTACATAGATGACACTATTGTACCATAGATGATACTGTTGTACATAGATGATACTATTGTACATAGATGATACTGTTGTACCATAGATGATACTGTTGTACATAGATAATACTGTTGTACCATAGATGATACTGTTGTACATAGATGATACTGTTGTACCATAGATGATTCTGTTGTACATAGATGATACTGTTATACCATAGATGATATTGTTGTACCATAGATGATACTGCTGTACCATAGATGATACTGTTGTACATAGATGATACTGTTGTACCATAGATGATACTGTTGTACCATAGATGATACTCTTGTACCATAGATGATACTGTTGTACATAGATGATACTGTTGTACCATAGATGATACTGTTGTACATAGATGATACTGTTGTACCATAGATGATACTGTTGTACATAGATGACACTGTTGTACACAGATGATACTGTTGTACCATAGATGACACTGTTGTACATAGATGATACTGTTGTACATAGATGATACTGTTGTACATAGATGATACTGTTGTACATAGATGATACTGTTGTACCATAGATGATACTGTTGTACATAGATGACACTGTTGTACATAGATGATACTGTTGTACCATAGATGATACTGTTGTACCATAGATGACACTGTTGTACATAGATGATACTGTTGTACCATAGATGATACTGTTGTACATAGATGATACTGTTGTACCATAGATGATACTGTTGTACATAGATGACACTGTTGTACATAGATGATACTGTTGTACATAGATGATACTGTTGTACATAGATGATACTGTTGTACATAGATGACACTGTTGTACCATAGATGATACTGTTGTACGATAGATGATACTGTTGTACCATAGATGATACTGTTGTACATAGATGATACTGTTGTACCATAGATGATACTGTTGTACCATAGATGATACTGTTGTACCATAGATGATACTGTTGTACATAGATGATACTGTTGCACATAGATGATACTGTTGTACATAGATGATACTGTTGTACATAGATGATACTGTTGTACATAGATGATACTGTTGTACATAGATGACACTGTTGTACCATAGATGATACTGTTGTACCATAGATGATACTGTTGTACCATAGATGATGCTGTTGTACATAGATGGTACTGTTGTACCATAGATGACACTGTTGTACATAGATGATACTGTTGTACCATAGATGATACTGTTGTACATAGATGATACTATTGTACCATAGATTATACTGTTGTACCATAGATGATACTGTTGTACATAGATGATACTGTTGTACATAGATGATACTGTTGTACCATAGATGATACTGTTGTACCATAGATGATACTGTTGCACCATAGATGACACTGTTGTACCATAGATGATACTGTTGTACCATAGATGATACTGTTGTTCATAGATGATACTGTTGTACATAGATGATACTGTTGTACCATAGATGATACTGTTGCACCATAGATGATACTGTTGTACCATAGATGACACTGTTGTACCATAGATGATACTGTTGTACCATAGATGATACTGTTGTACCATAGATGATACTGTTGTACCATAGATGATACTGTTGTACCATAGATGACACTGTTGTACCATAGATGATACTGTTGTACCATAGATGATACTGTTGTTCATAGATGATAATGTTTACCATAGATGACACTGTTGTACCATAGATGACACTGTTGTACATAGATGATACTGTTGTACCATAGATGACACTGTTGTACCATAGATGATACTGTTGTACATAGATGATACTGTTGTACCATAGATGATACTGTTGTACATAGATGATACTGTTGTACATAGATGATACTGTTGTACATAGATGATACTGTTGTACATAGATGATACTGTTGTACCATAGATGATACTGTTGTACATAGATGATACTGTTGTACATAGATGATACTGTTGTACATAGATGATACTGTTGTACCATAGATGATACTGTTGTACATAGATGATACTGTTGTACCATAGATGATACTGTTGTACATAGATGATACTGTTGTACCATAGATGATACTGTTGTACATAGATGATACTGTTGTACCATAAATGACACTGTTGTACCACAGATGATACTGTTGTACCATAGATGACACTGTTGTACATAGATGATACTGTTGTACATAGATGATACTGTTGTTCATAGATGATACTGTTGTACATAGATGATACTGTTGTACCATAGATGATACTGTTGTACATAGATGATACTGTTGTACATAGATGATACTGTTGTACATAGATGATACTGTTGTACATAGATGATACTGTTGTACATAGATGATACTGTTGACATAGATGATACTGTTGTACATAGATGATACTGTTGTACATAGATGATACTGTTGTACATAGGTGATACTGTTGTACCATAGATGACACTGTTGTACCATAGATGATACTGTTGTACATAGATGACACTGTTGTACCATAGATGATACTGTTGTACATAGATGATACTGTTGTATAGATGACATAGATGACTGTTGTACCATAGATGATACTGTTGTACATAGATGATACTGTACATAGATGATACTGTTGTACATAGATGACACTGTTGTACCATAGATGATACTGTTGTACTGTTGTACCATAGATGATTCTGTTGTACTGTTGTACATAGATGATACTGTTGTACCATAGATGACACTGTTGTACATAGATGATACTGTTGTACCATAGATGATACTGTTGTACATAGATGATACTGTTGTACCATAGATGATACTGTTGTACATGGATGATACTGTTGTAGATGATACTGTTGTACCATATATGATACTGTTGTACATAGATGATACTGTTGTACCATAGATGATACTGTTGTACATAGATGATACTGTTGTACCATAGATGATACTGTTGTACATAGATGATACTGTTGTACCATAGATGATACTGTTGTACATAGATGATACTGTTGTACCATAGATGATACTGTTGTACATAGATGATACTGTTGTACCATAGATGATACTGTTGTACATAGATGATACTGTTGTACATAGATGATACTGTTGTACCATAGATGATACTGTTGTACATAGATGATACTGTTGTACCATAGATGATACTGTTGTACATAGATGATACTGTTGTACATAGATGATACTGTTGTACATAGATGATACTGTTGTACCATAGATGATACTGTTGTACATAGATGATACTGTTGTACCATAGATGATACTGTTGTACATAGATGATACTGTTGTACCATAGATGATACTGTTGTACATAGATGATACTGTTGTACCATAGATGATACTGTTGTACATAGATGATACTGTTGTACCATAGATGATACTGTTGTACATAGATGATACTGTTGTACATAGATGATACTGTTGTACCATAGATGATACTGTTGTACATAGATGATACTGTTGTACATAGATGATACTGTTGTACCATAGATGATACTGTTGTACCATAGATGATACTGTTGTACATAGATGATACTGTTGTACCATAGATGATACTGTTGTACATAGATGATACTGTTGTACCATAGATGATACTGTTGTACATAGATGATACTGTTGTACCATAGATGATACTGTTGTACATAGATGATACTGTTGTACATAGATGATATTGTTGTACCATAGATGATACTGTTGTACATAGATGATACTGTTGTACATAGATGATACTGTTGTACCATAGATGATACTGTTGTACCATAGATGATACTGTTGTACATAGATGATACTGTTGTACATAGATGATACTGTTGTACCATAGATGATACTGTTGTACATAGATGATACTGTTGTACCATAGATGATACTGTTGTACATAGATGATACTGTTGTACCATAGATGATACTGTTGTACATAGATGATTCTATTGTACCATAGATGATTCTGTTGTACATAGATAATACTGTTGTACCATCGATGATTCTGTTGTACATAGATGATACTGTTGTACCATAGATGATACTGTTGTACCATAGATGATACTGTTGTACCATAGATGATACTGTTGTACCATAGATGATTCTGTTGTACATAGATGATACTGTTGTACCATAGATGATATTGTTGTACCATAGATGATACTGTTGTACCATAGATGATACTGTTGTACATAGATGATACTGTTGTACATAGATGATACTGTTGTACCATAGATGATACTGTTGTACATAGATGATACTGTTGTACCATAGATGATACTGTTGTACATAGATGATACTGTTGTACATAGATGATACTGTTGTACATAGATGATACTGTTGTACATAGATGATACTGTTGTACATAGATGATACTGTTGTACCATAGATGATACTGTTGTACATAGATGATACTGTTGTACCATAGATGATACTGTTGTACCATAGATGATACTGTTGTACCATAGATGATACTGTTGTACATAGATGATACTGTTGTACCATAGATGATACTGTTGTACCATAGATGATACTGTTGTACATAGATGATACTGTTGTACCATAGATGATACTGTTGTACATAGATGATACTGTTGTACCATAGATGATACTGTTGTACCATAGATGATACTGTTGTACCATAGATGATACTGTTGTACATAAATGATACTGTTGTACATAGATGATGCTGTTGTACCATAGATGATACTGTTGTACCATAGATGATACTGTTGTACCATAGATGATACTGTTGTACATAGATGATACTGTTGTACATAGATGATACTGTTGTACCATAGATGATACTGTTGTACATAGATGATACTGTTGTACCATAGATGATACTGTTGTACCATAGATGATACTGTTGTACCATAGATGATACTGTTGTACATAGATGATACTGTTGTACATAGATGATACTGTTGTACCATAGATGATACTGTTGTACATAGATGATACTGTTGTACCATAGATGATACTGTTGTACCATAGATGATACTGTTGTACATAGATGATACTGTTGTACCATAGATGATACTGTTGTACCATAGATGATACTGTTGTACCATAGATGATACTGTTGTACATAGATGATACTGTTGTACATAGATGATACTTTGTTAGATATACTGTTGTACATAGATGATACTGTTGTACATAGATGATACTGTTGTACCATAGATGATACTGTTGTACCATAGATGATACTGTTGTACATAGATCATACTGTGGTACCATAGATGATACTGTTGTACATAGATGATACTGTTGTACCATAGATGATACTGTTGTACCATAGATGATACTGTTGTACATAGATGATACTGTTGTACATAGTTGATACTGTTGTACCATAGATGATACTGTTGTACATAGATGATACTGTTGTACCATAGATGATACTGTTGTACATAGATGATACTGTTGTACATAGATGATATTGTTGTACATAGATGATACTGTTGTACATAGATGATACTGTTGTACGTAGATGACACTGTTGTACCATAGATGATACTGTTGTATATAGATGACACTGTTGTATATAGATGATACTGTTGTACATAGATGATACTGTTGCACCATAGAAGATACTGTTGTACCAATGATGATACTCTTGTACCACAGATGATACTCTTGTACCACAGATGATACTGTTGTACCACAGATGATACTGTTGTACCACAGATGATACTGTTGTACCACAGATGATACTGTTGTACCACAGATGATACTGTTGTACCACAGATGATACTGTTGTACCATAGATGATACTGTCTATTAAATAATTGACTGACAAAGTTTTCAGGTATATTATTTCCAAAATATAATACAACAGATTGTCTGGCCACTCCTCACTCAGTTCTTCCATGTCTCTGAGACATTTTTCATTTTGTAAACAAATTTTTACTCGCTGGCAATTCTGTTCTCAAGAGTTGTTCTCCATCCTCTCTCAAGAGTTGTTCTCCATCTTCATCCAAGAGTTGTTCTCCATCTTCTCTCAAGAGTTGTTCATCTTCTCTCAAGAGTTATCTTTCAAGAGTTGTTCTCCATCTTCCAAGAGTTGTTCCGAGGTACTGGAAAATTCGTAGCAAGTGAGAGCTTTCACCACCTCTCATATAACAAATTAGTAAATTCCCCATATTTCTCATCTCTCTGAGATGAGCTCAAACTACACTAACTCATCTACACAGACCTGCCCCACCTTTCCCAAGAGTTACCATATATTGTTTTCAATACAAACGAATAAAGAATTATACTCGTCTAAACTAAGATCAGGAATTTCTGGATGAATTTTCATAAATACATTTTTGGGATTTGGTATAATGAAACTCAGGAATAAGTGACCAGCCCATCTGAAATCTCGCTCCAATAAATTTTTCATTATTTCTTCACTCCATTTTTTCAGACATTTCTCTCATTTTGTCCTCATATTTTTCACAATAACATTTGTATCTCTTAACTGAATATACCAATTCTATTAAAACATCACTAGCGAGATTTCTCACTTCCCGAATATGTGTTTCAGTCTCTCACAACAAGGTTATCCACAGTTACCTTCATGCTTACAAAAAAATCTGTTAATTTAAGCCTTGTTGTTTTCATCTAAATTTTTTGTTGATTTAGACGCTTCCTTATGTCATCCCTGATTAACATTTGTAAATATTTAAAAAACACAGTATGAGTGTCGTCATAGCATATATTTTCCCTCATGATATTTTTCTAATAAGTCAATATGATTCTTACTAAACATGCTTACTAATAAAAGCATCATGTTTTATTTGGTAAAAGTGTTTCTCAGGGAACACGTTTTGACAAAACTTCACATGCTTAAACTTGTTAGTTACCTGTGACGTCATAACACCCGGCCATAACTGTCCTAGCTGTGACGTTGCTCATTATCACTTTTTTTCCATATTTTTTATTCAATCCTTAAAATATTAATTATTTTTTTACTGAAAACATGTTACAAATGAATATTTTTCTTGCCTTAACCACAACTAAATAAAAGTTGTCTTTTCAAATCAAGTTATCCATTAAACGTTGCCAGGTACGTAACTTGTACCATCAATAAAGTATGAACAAGTTATAATACCGCTGAAGTAAGTCATGGTTGCACTCTACTGGACCCAACAGGTCCACCTTACACCTTTTTTTCTTAATTTTACTTACTAGGGGCACCTCCTCCACATAGCACATTACATATTAAAAGTTTATATTCGCTCCATTTAAGATTCTTCACCCACACAAAGAGATCCAACAGGTGTTTAACTCTCCCCATCTGTATCACACTCCAACAAACACTAACCTCCTGTGGAGACGCCCACCATATTAGTGTTCCAATATAGTTGTCACACATTACTTTGCTCTCCATAAATACTTTCACAAAAACATGCTCATTCGTGTTACAATACATAATAAATAAAATCTTTACACAGTAGTTATAAAATACCCAGAAATCTCTATGGGTATATTCTTGGCAACCCCACTAGATGAACAGAGTATAAGGAGGGTCGGAATATCCTCTGGTGAGTTATTACGTGAAAACATTTTGTTCCACATAAACATGAGGCCAAATCATGGGAAAGATGACTCGTCATCATCTTCATATCAAAGTTCCTCTGGACCATACGAATGATTACATTACTTTGTTTTGATCATCAACTGACAGAAGTACTTGAAAACCCAACTTCTACAACATCAGTCACATTACAAGTATGTTTATGTGGCATAATCATACTTTATGTGCATTCATGTTATCAAAGTGGGTTATAATTCTACATTATCAGTGGAGAAATGTTACACAAGATTTGTTATAGACTAACATTTGTTACAGAACTGATCTTCAACCCCCCAAGATGTTGAAACATAGAACTCAAGACCACACAGCACAGTTCCCATAAAGAAATGTTTAACGCAATGGAAGATTTTCAATATTGGTTTTTTATGTCTACATATGATTTTGATGTTTAAGTTAACCTGTTATAACACACTTTTGTAATTAGAAAATAATTGTATTTTGTGTTGTAGCTTAAGAAATTCTGGTGAGAAACTGTCTAAAAATTACAGGTAGAGAAGTGGAGAATAAGTTGGAGGCAAAATGTCGAAAAGGAAGACATAATCGACAGAGAGAATCTTCAAAAACAGAAAAAGATGTTGAAAAATATATGACATTAATGAATGGTGATATAACTAAGGATTTTAGTGGCGATAAAGTACCTCTGTACTGCTGTAAAGTTACAGTGGTGAGCTTGCCGGTGTCTTAAGCTGTGTTTTGACACTTATCTACCCATATTTACTTAGAATATTTGGATATCATAAAGAAAATTTAGCCAGTGAAGTTACCTGGGATAAATTTGGAATCATTAACTGTATAAATAATGGAAAAATACAACCTATGGTAGCTGATGTTTTAGGTTAGTACGCGATGGGGTCTCCATATAGCATTATATCAACTGCAAAGTTAATAAGACTTACACCAACACATGCAAATATTTAGATACTAAGTAAGGAAGAGAGATTATATTGAAAGAGTGTATGAAGAAAGTTATTAAGAAGCTATTAACAGAACCCGCTAGTGTTATAATGGAAAAAGTTGTACTCTCAGAGGAACTGGTTATACTTCAGCTGGTGGTGATTACTGCGTCAGTGATTTTACAAAGATTTTAAAGAAACACAATAGAAATGTCATTGCTGTAATTGTAAGTACAACAAATAAATTATCTGCATGGATTATTTTTGTTTTATTAGCCAATTAGGCAGCTGTATGGGGATCATCATACGGCTGGCAGGAATGGTGATTGGTATAAACACCTCCCATCTTCAGATCACCAATATATAAAAATATGGTTATAAATGACCATAATTTTTAAAGGGGTGGACCGGTAAGCCAGCGGAAGGCCTCGGTCAGATGACCAAAGCTCAAAAGGCGGGTCATCATCTGACTAAGACCCGCGTCAGGAAACATTTATTCTGTTTCCTGACGAACCTTACCTAACCAAACCGACCACCAATATTAGTACCTATTCCACAATCCTGTAATCTTTTGCTCCGGCTCTATGCAAATGAAGTCGTGTGGTACAATCAAGATGGAAAATTATTTTAAAATTGAAGAAATAAAACTGGTTTATAAAAAATATTGTCATGACAATGTGTACATTATTTTCTCGGTGTAATTAGTTGCTGTAAAAAGGATATTGATCAAGATATTATGTGATTTTATAATCACATCTCTGAGCGCAATAATTCGTTTTGACAGGAGAAGATGTGTATGGACTGGGAAGACTGACTAGTTACAGAACAAGACTGGGAGAAGTATCACCAGGTTACATTCCAGGGCTACACTCCAGGGCTACACTCCAGGGCTACACTCCAGGGCTACCCTCCTGGGCTACCCTCCTGGGCTACACTCCAGGGCTACCCTCCTGAGCTACACTCCAGGGCTACACTCCAGGGCTACCCTCCAGGGCTACACTCCAGGGCTACACTCCAGGGCTACACTCCAGAGTTACACTCCAAGGCTACACTCCAGGGATACACTCCAGGGCTACACTCCAGGGCTACCCTCCTGGGCTACACTCCAGGGATACACTCCAGGGCTACACTTCAGGGCTACCCTCCTGAGCTACACTCCAGGGCTACACTCCAGGGCTACACTCCAGGGCTACCCTCCTGAGCTACACTCCAGGGCTACACTCCAGGGCTACACTCCAGGGCTACACTCCAGGGCTACACTCCTAGGCTACACTCCAGGGCTACACTCCAGGGCTACCCTCCTGAGGTACACTCCAGGGCTACACTCCAGGGCTACCCTCCTGAGCTACACTCCAGGGCTACACTCCAGGGCTACACTCCAGGGCTACACTCCAGGGCTACACTCCAGGGCTACAATCCTGGGCTACCCTCCTGAGCTACACTCCAGAGCTACACTCCAGGGCTACACTCCAGGGCTACCCTCCTGAGCTACACTCCAGGGCTTCACTCCAGGGCTACACTCCAGGGCTACACTCTAGGGCTACACTCCTGGGCAACACTCCCGGGCTACATTCCAGGGCAACACTTCTGGGCTACACTCCAGGGCTACACTCCAGGGCTACACTCCAGGACTACACTCCAAGGCTACACTCCAGGGCTACACTCCAGGGCTACCCTCCTGGGCTACACTCCAGGGCTACAGTCCAGGGCTACACTCCAGGGTTACACTCCAGGGCTACACTCCAGGGCTACACTCCAGGGTTACACTCCAAGGCTACACTCCAGGGCTACATCCCAGGGCTACACTCCAGGGCTACACACCAGGGCTACACTCCAAGGCTACACTCCAGGGCCACACTCCAGGGCTACACTCCAGAGCTATACTCCAGGCCTACACACCAGGGCTACACTCCAGGGCTACATTCCAGGGCTACATTCCAGGGTTATACTCCTGGGCTACACTCCAGGGCTACATTCCAGGACTACAGTCCTGGGCTACACTCCAGGGCTACACTCCTGGGCTACACTCCAGAACTGCACATCAGGGCTACACTCCAGGGCTACATTATAGGGTTACACTCCAGGGCTACACGCAAGCGCTACACTCCTGGGATACATTCCAGGACTACACTCCAGGGCTACACTCCTGGGCTACACTCCTGGGCTACATTCCAGGGCTACACTCCTGGGCTACACTCCAGGGCTACACTTCAGGGCTACACTCCTGGGCTACACTCCTGGGTTACACTCAAGCGCTACACTCCTGGGCTACACTCCAGAGCTACACACCAGGGCTACACTCCAGGGCTACACTCCTGGGCTACACTCCTGGGCTACACTCCAGGGCTACACTCCTGGGTTACACTCCAGGGCTAAACACCAGGGCTACACTCCAGGGCTACACTCCAGGGCTACACTCCTGGGCTACACTCCAGAGCTACACACCAGGACTACACTCCAGGGCTACACTCCAGGGCTACACTCCTAGGCTACACTCCAGGGCTACACTCCTGGGTTACACTCCAGGGCTAAACACCAGGGCTACACTCCAGGGCTACATTCCAGGGTTACACTCCAGGGCTACACTCAAGCGCTACACTCCTGGGCTACATTCCAGGGCTACACTCCTGGGCTACACTCCAGGGTTACTCTCCTGGGCTACACTCCCGGGCTACATTCCAGGGCTACACTCCTGGGCTACGCTCTAGGGCTAAACTCAAGCGCTACACTCCTGGGCTACATTCCAGGGCTATACACCTGGGCTACAATCTAGGGCTACATTCCTGGGCTACACTCCTGGGCTACACTCCAAGGCTACACTCCTGGGCTACACTCCATAAATACACAACAGAGCTACACTCCAGGGATACACTCCAGGGCTACACGCAAGCGCTACACTCCTGGGCTACATTCCAGGGCTACACTCCAGGGCTGCACTCCTGGGCTACACTCATGGGCTACATTCCAGGGCTACACTCCTGGGCTACACTCCTGGGCTACACTCCAAGGCTACACTCCTGGGCTACACTCCATAAATACACACCAGAGCTACACTCCAGGGATACACTCCAGGGCTACACGCAAGCGCTACACTCCTGGGCTACATTCCAGGGCTACACTCCAGGGCTGCACTCCTGGGCTACACTCATGGGCTACATTCCAGGGCTACACTCCTGGGCTACACTCCAGGGCTACACTCAAGCGCTACACTCCTGGGCTACATTCCAGGGCTACACTCCTGGGCTACACTCAAGCGCTACACTACAGGGTTACACTCCAGGACTACACTCCAGGGCTACACTCCTGGGCTACACTCCAGGGCTACACTAAAGCACTACACTCCTGGGCTACATTCTAGGGCTATACTCTTGGGCTACAATCTAGGGCTACATTCTAGGGCTACACTCCAGGGCTACACTCAATCGCTACACTCCAGGGCTACACTCCAGGACTACACTCGAGGGCTACACTCGAGGGCTACACTCCAGGGCTACACTCCTGGGCTACACTCCAGGGCTACACACCAAGGCTACACTCCAGGGCTACACTCCAGGGCTACACTCCTGGGCTACACTCCAGGGCTACACTCCTGGGTTATACTCCAGGACTAAACACCAGGGCTGCACTCCAGAGCTACACTCCAGGGCTACATTCCAGGGTTACACTCCAGGGCTACGCTCCAGGGCTACACACCAGGGCTACACTCCAGGGCTACACTCCATGGCTACACTCCTGGGCTACACTCCAGGGCTACACTTCATTGCTACACTCCTGGGTTACACTCCAGGGTTAAGCACCAGGGCTACACTCCAGGGCTACTCTCCTGGGCTACATTCCAGGGTTACACTCCAGGGCTACACTCAAGCGCTACACTCCTGGGCTACATTCCAGGGCTACACTCCTGGGCTACACTCCTGGGTTACAATCCTGGGCTACACTCCCGGGCTACATTCCACGGCTATGCTCCTTGGCTACACTCCAGGGCTACACTCAAGCGATACACTCCTGGGCTACATTCCAGGGCTATACTCCTGATCTACAATCCAGGGCTACATTCCAGTGCTACACTTCTGGGCTACACTCCAGGGCTACATTCATGGGCTACACTCCAGAACTACACACCAGGGCTACACTCCAGGGCTACACTTCAGGGCTACATTCCAGGGTTACACTCCAGGGCTACACGCAAGCGCTCCACTCCTGGGCTACATTCCAGGGCTACACTTCTGGGCTACACTCCAGAGCTACACTCCTGGGCTACACTCCTGGGCTACATTCCAGGGCTACACTTCTGGGCTACACTATAGGGCTACACTCCTGGGCTACACTCCTGGGCTACATTCCAGGGCTACACTTCTGGGCTACACTCCAGGGCTACACTCAAGCGCTACACTCCTGGGCTACATTCCAGGGCTATACACCTGGGCTACAATCTAGGGCTACATTCCAGGGCTACACTCCTGTGCTACACTCAAGCACTACACTCCTGGGCTACACTCTAGGGCTACAGTCCAGGGCTACACTCCAAGACTACACTCCAGAGCTACACTACCGGGCTACACTTCAGGGCTACACTCCAGAGCTACAGTCCAGGGCTACACTCCAGGGCTACACTCCATGGCTGCACACCAGAGCTACACTCTAGGGCTACAATCCAGGGCTACACTCTAGAGTTACACTCCAAGGCTACACTCCTTGGCTACACTCCAGGGCTACACTCCTGTGCTACACTCCGGAGCTACACTCCTGGGCTACACTCCAGAGCTACACTCCTGGGCTACATTCCAGGGCTATTCTCCTGGGCTACACTCCAGGGCTACATTCAAGGGCTACGCTCCTGGGCTACACTCCTGGGCTGCATTCCAGGGCTACACTCCAGGACTATACTCCAGGGCTACACTCCAGGGCTACACTCCAGGACTACACTCCAGGGCTACACTCCAGGACTACACTCCAGGGCTACACTCCTGGGCTACACTCCTGGGCTACATTCCAGGGCTGCACTCCAGGACTGCACTCCAGGACTGCACTCCAGGGCTACACTCCAGGACTACACTCCAGCTCTACACTCCAGGGCTACACTCCTGGGCTACACTCCTGGGATATATTCCAGGGCTGCACTCCAGGACTGCACTCCAGGACTACACTCCAGGGCTACACTCCAGGACTACACTCCAGGGCTACACTCCAGGGCTACACTCCAGGACTACATCCAGGGCTACACTCCAGCTCTACACTCCAGGGCTACACTCCAGGGCTGCACTCCAGGACTGCACTCCAGGGCTGCACTCCAGGGCTACACTCCAGGACTACACTCCAGGGCTACACTCCAGGACTACATCCAGGGCTACACTCCAGCTCTACACTCCAGGACTACACTCCTGGACTACACTCCAGGACTGCACTCCAGGGCTACACTCCAGGGCTACATTCCAGGGTTACACTCCAGGGCTACGCTCCAGCGCTACACACCAGGGCTACACTCCACGCTACACTCCATGGCTACACTCCTGGGCTACACTCTAGGGCTACACTTCATGGCTACACTCCTGGGTTACACTCCAGGGTTAAGCACCAGGGCTACACTCCAGGGCTACTCTCCTGGGCTACATTCCATGGTTACACTCCAGGGCTACACTCAAGCGCTACACTCCTGGGCTACATTCCAGGGCTACACTCCTGGGCTACACTCCTGGGTTACAATCCTGGGCTACACTCCCGGGCTACATTCCAGGGCTATGCTCCAGGGCTACACTCCAGGGCTACACTCAAGCGATACACTCCTGGGCTACATTCCAGGGCTATACTCCTGATCTACAATCCAGGGCTACATTCCAGTGCTACACTTCTGGGCTACACTCCAGGGCTACATTCATGGGCTACACTCCAGAACTACACACCAGGGCTACACTCCAGGGCTACACTTCGGGGCTACATTCCAGGGTTACACTCCAGGGCTACACGCAAGCGCTACACTCCTGGGCTACATTTCAGGGCTACACTTCTGGGCTACACTCCAGGGCTACACTCCTGGGCTACACTCCTGGGCTACATTCCAGGGCTACACTTCTGGGCTACACTATAGGGCTACACTCCTGGGCTACACTCCTGGGCTACATTCCAGGGCTACACTTCTGGGCTACACTCCAGGGCTACACTCAAGCGCTACACTCCTGGGCTACATTCCAGGGCTATACACCTGGGCTACAATTTTGGGCTACATTCCAGGGCTACACTCCTGTGCTACACTCAAGCACTACACTCCTGGGCTACACTCTAGGGCTACAGTCCAGGGCTACACTCCAGGACTACACTCCAGAGCTACACTACCGGGCTACACTTCAGGGCTACACTCCAGAGCTACAGTCCAGGGCTACACTCCAGGGCTACCCTCCATGGCTGCACACCAGAGCTACACTCTAGGGCTACAATCCAGGGCTACACTCTAGAGTTACACTCCAAGGCTACACTCCTTGGCTACACTCCAGGGCTACACTCCTGTGCTACACTCCGGAGCTACACTCCTGGGCTACACTCCAGAGCTACACTCCTGGGCTACATTCCAGGGCTATTCTCCTGGGCTACACTCCAGGGCTACATTCCAGGGCCACACTCCTGGGCTACATTCAAGGGCTACGCTCCTGGGCTACACTCCTGGGCTGCATTCCAGGGCTACACTCCAGGACTATACTCCAGGGCTACACTCCAGGGCTACACTCCAGGGCTACACTCCAGGGCTACACTCCAGGACTACACTCCAGGGCTACTCTCCTGGACTACACTCCAGGGCTACACTCCAGGGCTACACTCCAGGGCTACACTCCAGGGCTACACTCCAGGGCTACACTCCAGGGCTACACTCCTGGACTACACTCCAGGGCTACACTGCAGGGCTACACTCCAGGGCTACACTCCAGGACTACACTCCAGGGCTACACTCCAGGGCTACACTCCAGGACTACACTCCAGGGCTACTCTCCAGGACTACACTCCAGGACTACACTCCTGGGCTACAATCCTGGGCTATATTCCAGGACTACACTCCAGGACTACACTCCAGGACTACACTCCAGGACTACACTCCAGGACTACACTCCAGGACTACACTCCAGGGCTACACTCCTGTGCTACACTCAAGCACTACACTCCTGGGCTACACTCCAGGACTACACTCCAGAGCTACACTACCGGGCTACACTTCAGGGCTACACTCCAGAGCTACAGTCCAGGGCTACACTCCAGGGCTACACTCCATGGCTGCACACCAGAGCTACACTCTAGGGCTACAATCCAGGGCTACACTCTAGAGTTGCACTCCAAGGCTACACTCCTTGGCTACACTCCAGGGCTACACTCCTGTGCTACACTCCGGAGCTACACTCCTGGGCTACACTCCAGAGCTACACTCCTGGGCTACATTCCAGGGCTATTCTCCTGGGCTACACTCCAGGGCTACATTCCAGGGCCACACTCCTGGGCTACATTCAAGGGCTACGCTCCTGGGCTACACTCCTGGGCTGCATTCCAGGGCTACACTCCAGGACTATACTCCAGGGCTACACTCCAGGGCTACACTCCAGGACTACACTCCAGGGCTACACTCCAGGACTACACTCCAGGGCTACACTCCTGGGCTACACTCCTGGGCTACATTCCAGGGCTGCACTCCAGGACTGCACTCCATGACTGCACTCCAGGGCTACACTCCAGGACTACACTCCAGCTCTACACTCCAGGGCTACACTCCTGGGCTACACTCCTGGGATATATTCCAGGGCTGCACTCCAGGACTGCACTCCAGGACTACACTCCAGGGCTACACTCCAGGACTACACTCCAGGGCTACACTCCAGGGCTACACTCCAGGACTACATCCAGGGCTACACTCCAGCTCTACACTCCAGGGCTACACTCCAGGGCTTCACTCCAGGACTGCACTCCAGGGCTGCACTCCAGGGCTACACTCCAGGACTACACTCCAGGGCTACACTCCAGGACTACATCCAGGGCTACACTCCAGCTCTACACTTCAGGACTACACTCCTGGACTACACTCCAGGACTGCACTCCAGGGCTACACTCCAGGGCTACATTCCAGGGTTACACTCCAGGGCTACGCTCCAGCGCTACACACCAGGGCTACACTCCACGCTACACTCCATGGCTACACTCCTGGGCTACACTCTAGGGCTACACTTCATGGCTACACTCCTGGGCTACATTCCATGGTTACACTCCAGGGCTACACTCAAGCGCTACACTCCTGGGCTACATTCCAGGGCTACACTCCTGGGCTACACTCCTGGGTTACAATCCTGGGCTACACTCCCGGGCTACATTCCAGGGCTATGCTCCAGGGCTACACTCCAGGGCTACACTCAAGCGATACACTCCTGGGCTACATTCCAGGGCTATACTCCTGATCTACAATCCAGGGCTACATTCCAGTGCTACACTTCTGGGCTACACTCCAGGGCTACATTCATGGGCTACACTCCAGAACTACACACCAGGGCTACACTCCAGGGCTACACTTCAGGGCTACATTCCAGGGTTACACTCCAGGGCTACACGCAAGCGCTACACTCCTGGGCTACATTCCAGGGCTACACTTCTGGGCTACACTCCAGGGCTACACTCCTGGGCTACACTCCTGAGCTACATTCCAGGGCTACACTTCTGGGCTACACTATAGGGCTACACTCCTGGGCTACACTCCTGGGCTACATTCCAGGGCTACACTTCTGGGCTACACTCCAGGGCTACACTCAAGCGCTACACTCCTGGGCTACATTCCAGCGCTATACACCTGGGCTACAATCTAGGGCTACATTCCAGGGCTACACTCCTGTGCTACACCCAAGCACTACACTCCTGGGCTACACTCAAGGGCTACAGTCCAGGGCTACACTCCAGGACTACACTCCAGAGCTACACTACCAGGCTACACTTCAGGGCTACACTCCAAAGCTACAGTCCAGGGCTACACTCCAGGGCTACACTCCATGGCTGCACACCAGAGCTACACTCTAGGGCTACAATCCAGGGCTACACTCTAGAGTTACACTCCAAGGCTACACTCCTTGGCTACACTCCAGGGCTACACTCCTGTGCTACACTCCGGAGCTACACTCCTGGGCTACATTCCAGAGCTACACTCCTGGGCTACATTCCAGGGCTATTCTCCTGGGCTACACTCCAGGGCTACATTCCAGGGACACACTCCTGGGCTACATTCAAGGGCTACGCTCCTGGGCTACACTCCTGGGCTGCATTCCAGGGCTACACTCCAGGACTATACCCCAGGGCTACACTCCAGGGCTACACTCCAGGGCTACACTCCAGGGCTACACTCCAGGACTACACTCCAGGGCTACTCTCCTGGACTACACTCCAGGGCTACACTCCAGGGCTACACTCCAGGGCTACACTCCAGGGCTACACTCCAGGGCTACACTCCAGGGCTACACTCCAGGGCTACACTCCAGGGCTACACTCCAGGGCTACACTCCAGGGCAACACTCCAGGACTACACTCCAGGTCTACACTCCAGGGCTACACTCCAGGACTACACTCCAGGGCTACTCTCCAGGACTACACTCCAGGACTACACTCCTGGGCTACAATCCTGGGCTATATTCCAGGGCTACACTCCAGGACTACACTCCAGGACTACACTCCAGGACTACACTCCAGGACTACACTCCAGGACTACACTCCAGGACTACACTCCTGTGCTACACTCAAGCACTACTCTCCTGGGCTACTCTCTAGGGATACAGTCCAGGGCTACACTCCAGGACTACACTCCAGAGCTACACTACCGGGCTACACTTCAGGGCTACACTCCAGAGCTACAGTCCAGGGCTACACTCCAGGGCTACACTCCATGGCTGCACACCAGAGCTACACTCTAGGGCTACAATCCAGGGCTACACTCTAGAGTTACACTCCAAGGCTACACTCCTTGGCTACACTCCAGGGCTACACTCCTGTGCTACACTCCGGAGCTACACTCCTGGGCTACACTCCAGAGCTACACTCCTGGGCTACATTCCAGGGCTATTGTCCTGGGCTACACTCCAGGGCTACATTCCAGGGCCACACTCCTGGGCTACATTCAAGGGCTACGCTCCTGGGCTACACTCCTGGGCTGCATTCCAGGGCTACACTCCAGGTCTATACTCCAGGGCTACACTCCAGGGCTACACTCCAGGACTACACTCCAGGGCTACACTCCAGGACTACACTCCAGGGCTACACTCCTGGGCTACACTCCTGGGCTACATTCCAGGGCTGCACTCCAGGACTGCACTCCAGGACTGCACTCCAGGGCTACACTCCAGGACTACACTCCAGCTCTACACTCCAGGGCTACACTCCTGGGCTACACTCCTGGGATATATTCCAGGGCTGCACTCCAGGACTGCACTCCAGGACTACACTCCAGGGCTACACTCCAGGACTACACTCCAGGGCTACACTCCAGGGCTACACTCCAGGACTACATCCAGGGCTACACTCCAGCTCTACACTCCACGGCTACACTCCAGGGCTGCACTCCAGGACTGCACTCCAGGGCTGAACTCCAGGGCTACACTCCAGGACTACATCCAGGGCTACACTCCAGCTCTACACTCCAGGACTACACTCCTGGACTACACTCCAGGACTGCACTCCAGGGCTACACTCCAGGGCTACATTCCAGGGTTACACTCCAGGGCTACGCTCCAGCGCTACACACCAGGGCTACACTCCAGGCTACACTCCATGGCTACACTCCTGGGCTACACTCTAGGGCTACACTTCATGGCTACACTCCTGGGTTACACTCCAGGGTTAAGCACCAGGGCTACACTCCAGGGCTACTCTCCTGGGCTACATTCCATGGTTACACTCCAGGGCTACACTCCAGGGCTACACTCCAGGGCTACACTCCAGGACTACACTCCAGGGCTACACTCCAGGGCTACACTCCAGGACTACACTCCAGGGCTACTCTCCAGGACTACACTCCAGGACTACACTCCTGGGCTACAATCCTGGGCTATATTCCAGGGCTACACTCCAGGACTACACTCCAGGACTACACTCCAGGACTACACTCCAGGACTACACTCCAGGACTACACTCCAGGGCTACACTCCTGTGCTACACTCAAGCACTACACTCCAGGGCTACACTCTAGGGCTACAGTCCAGGGCTACACTCCAGGACTACACTCCAGAGCTACACTACCGGGCTACACTTCAGGGCTACACTCCAGAGCTACAGTCCAGGGCTACACTCCAGGGCTACACTCCATGGCTGCACACCAGAGCTACACTCTAGGGCTACAATCCAGGGCTACACTCTAGAGTTACACTCCAAGGCTACACTCCTTGGCTACACTCCAGGGCTACACTCCTGTGCTACACTCCGGAGCTACACTCCTGGGCTACACTCCAGAGCTACACTCCTGGGCTACTTTCCATTCCAGGGCTACATTCCAGTACTATACTCCAGGGCTACACTCCAGGGCTATACTCCAGGACTACACACCAGGGCTACATTCTAGGGCTACACTCCAGGGCTATTCTCCTGGGCTACACTCCAGGGCTACATTCCAGGGCCACACTCCTGGGCTACATTCAAGGGCTACGCTACACTCCAGGGCCACACTCCTGGGCTACATTCCAGGGCTACGCTCCTGGGCTACACTCCTGGGCTACACTACTGGGCTACACTCCAGGGCTACACTCCAGGACTATACTCCAGGGCTACACTCCAGGGCTACACTCCAGGACTACACACCAGGGCTACACTCCAGGACTACACTCCAGGGCTACACTCCTGGGCTACACTCCTGGGCTACATTCCAGGGCTGCACTCCAGGACTGCACTCCAGGACTGCACTCCAGGGCTACACTCCAGGACTACACTCCAGCTCTACACTCCAGGGCTACACTCCTGGGCTACACTCCTGGGATATATTCCAGGGCTGCACTCCAGGACTGCACTCCAGGACTACACTCCAGGGCTACACTCCAGGACTACACTCCAGGGCTACACTCCAGGGCTACACTCCAGGACTACATCCAGGGCTACACTCCAGCTCTACACTCCAGGGCTACACTCCAGGGCTGCACTCCAGGACTGCACTCCAGGGCTGACACTCCAGGGCTACACTCCAGGACTACATCCAGGGCTACACTCCAGCTCTACACTCCAGGACTACACTCCTGGACTACACTCCAGGACTGCACTCCAGGGCTACACTCCAGGGCTACATTCCAGGGTTACACTCCAGGGCTACGCTCCAGCGCTACACACCAGGGCTACACTCCAGGCTACACTCCATGGCTACACTCCTGGGCTACACTCTAGGGCTACACTTCATGGCTACACTCCTGGGTTACACTCCAGGGTTAAGCACCAGGGCTACACTCCAGGGCTACTCTCCTGGGCTACATTCCATTGTTACACTCCAGGGCTACACTCAAGCGCTACACTCCTGGGCTACATTCCAGGGCTACACTCCTGGGCTACACTCCTGGGTTACAATCCTGGGCTACACTCCCGGGCTACATTCCAGGGCTATGCTCCTGGGCTACACTCCAGGGCTACACTCAAGCGATACACTCCTGGGCTACATTCCAGGGCTATACTCCTGCTCTACAATCCAGGGCTACATTCCAGTGCTACACTTCTGGGCTACACTCCAGGGCTACATTCATGGGCTACACTCCAGAACTACACACCAGGACTACACTCCAGGGCTACACTTCAGGGCTACATTCCAGGGTTACACTCCAGGGCTACACGCAAGCGCTACACTCCTGGGCTACATTCCAGGGCTACACTTCTGGGCTACACTCCAGGGCTACACTCCTGGGCTACACTCCTGGGCTACATTCCAGGGCTACACTTCTGGGCTACACTATAGGGCTACACTCCTGGGCTACACTCCTGGGCTACATTCCAGGGCTACACTTCTGGGCTACACTCCAGGGCTACACTCAAGCGCTACACTCCTGGGCTACATTCCAGGGCTATACACCTGGGCTACAATCTAGGGCTACATTCCAGGGCTACACTCCTGTGCTACACTCAAGCACTACACTCCTGGGCTACACTCTAGGGCTACAGTCCAGGGCTACACTCCAGGACTACACTCCAGAGCTACACTACCGGGCTACACTTCAGGGCTACACTCCAGAGCTACAGTCCAGGGCTACACTCCAGGGCTACACTCCATGGCTGCACACCAGAGCTACACTCTAGGGCTACAATCCAAGGCTACACTCTAGAGTTACACTCCAAGGCTTCACTCCTTGGCTACACTCCAGGGCTACACTCCTGTGCTACACTCCGGAGCTACACTCCTGGGCTACACTCCAGAGCTACACTCCTGGGCTACATTCCAGGGCTATTCTCCTGGGCTACACTCCAGGGCTACATTCCAGGGCCACACTCCTGGGCTACATTCAAGGGCTACGCTCCTGGGCTACACTCCTGGGCTGCATTCCAGGGCTACACTCCAGGACTATACTCCAGGGCTACACTCCAGGGCTACACTCCAGGGCTACACTCCAGGGCTACACTCCAGGACTACACTCCAGGGCTACACTCCAGGGCTACACTCCAGGGCTACACTCCAGGGCTACACTCCAGGGCTACACTCCTGGACTACACTCCAGGTCTACACTCCAGGGCTACTCTCCAGGACTACACTCCAGGACTACACTCCTGGGCTACAATCCTGGGCTATATTCCAGTACTACACTCCAGTACTACACTCCAGTACTACACTCCAGTACTACACTCCAGTACCACACTCCAGTACTACACTCCAGTACTACACTCCAGTACTACACTCCAGTACTACACTCCAGTACTACACTCCAGTACTACACTCCAGTACTACACTCCAGTACTACACTCCAGTACTACACTCCTGGGCTACACTCCTGGGCTACATTCCAGGGCTACACTTCAGGGCTACACTCCTGGGCTACACTCCAGGACTACACTCCTGGGCTACACTCCAGGGCTACACTCCAGGGCTACACTACAGGGCTACACTCCAGGGCTACACTCCAGGGCTACACTCCAGGGCTACACTCCAGGGGGGGGGTACTAGGAATTTCTATGGTTTTGTAATAAAGTAAAAATATTTAACTTAAATCTGTATTATCCCTTTACCATTGTTTTTTTTCTAGCAGTAACATGTTGTCACGAGTTACTGGGAAATCTTCCACATGTGAGAAAGGTAATGGCGTTAAAGTCGCTCTGGGAGAAATGAAAGCATAAGAACATGGGAATGGAGGAACACTGCACAAGGCCTACTGGCCCATACAAGGCAGGTCCTTATCAAAACGAACTCTACTTAAAGCTAACCAAGAATTAACTCCCGTACTCAATGACACCGATCAAACCCAGCCCCTCCCACTCATATATTTGTCAAATCTCTTCTTAAAGCTACCCAGGGTTCTAGCCTCTATCACCCTACTGGGAAGACTGTTCCACGCATCCACAACTCTGTTAGAAAACCAGTACTTACCTATTTATTTTTTTTATTAACACACTGGCCGATTCCCACCAAGGCAGGGTGGCCCGAAAAAGAAAAACTTTCACCATTATTCACTCCATCACTGTCTTGCCAGAGGGGTGCTTTAAACTACAGTTTATAAAACTGCAATATTAACACCCCTCCTTACCTATGTTCTTTCTAAATCTAATTTTATCCAATTTAAATCCATTATTTTTGGTTCTTACCTGGTTCGACACCCTCAGCATTTTATTAATATCTCCTTTGTTTATGCCCGTCATCCACTTATACACTTCAGTGATGTCTCCCCTCACGCTACGTCTCTCCAGAGAGTGGAGATTTATGGTTTTAGGTCTATCTTCATATGGGAGATTCCTTACACAGTAAATCATTCTTCTCTCATTCTTCTCTCTATGTTCTCCATTCTGTAGTAAGGAGACCAAAACTGAGCGGCATAATCTAAATGAGGCCTCACCAGTGATGAATAGGGCTGTAAAATAACTTTTGGTTTTCTGTTACTTATACTTCTTGAGATAAATCCAAGTAATCTGTTAACCTTGTTGCGCACACATAGGCACTGCTTTCTTGGTTTTAGTCTTTTTGACATTCTGTATGATCAAGCTCTACTTCACCTAGTTTATAGCTTCGAGGGTTATTTTCATTACCAAGGACTAGTACCTTACACTTATCCACATTGAACTTCATCTGTCATTTTTCAGACCAAGACATTAATTTGTCCAAATCCTCCTGGAGTTCATTGCTATCCTCCTCAGAATGAACCATACGCCCTATCTTTGTATCATCAGCAAATTTGCTCATGTCACTCGTAGTCCCTTCATCAAGGTCATAAATTATGAACAAGAGAGGGCCTAAAATTGATCCTTGTGGAACGCCACTAGTGATTAATCCCCATTCAGATTTGACCCCATTAATCGAAACACTGCTTTCTATTGGTAAGCCATGCCTCTGTCCATGCTAGAATTTTACCTCCTATACCATGAGCTGCCACTTTTCTTAAGAGTCTCTTGTGAGGTACTCTATCGAAGGATTTACTTAAATCCAAATAAACAATATCATATTCTTTATCACTGTCAACTGCCTCAAATGTTCTGTTGAAGAACGTCGGTAAATGTCAGGCAGGAACGACCTCTCGTGAACCCATGCTGAGATTCATTTATCAAGCTATGTTCTTCAAGGTGACTTCTAATATTGTCAGCTATAATAGATTCTAGTAACTTGCCCACTACAGATGTCAGGGTTATTGGACGGTAATCTGAAAGAACGGATTTTTTTCCTGATTTGAATATAGGAACCACATTAGCCAGCTTCCACAACTCTGGCACATCACCAATAAGGATGGACGCATTAAACACACTCGTTAATGGCTGACTAAGTTCCATCTTGCATTCCTTAAGTACCCTGGAAAACAACTCGTCGGGCCCCGGGGACTTATTTTGCTTCACTTTGTCTGTTTGATAACCATGTCCCTCGTTACAGTAATATTATTCAATTTCAATTCGTCAGGAACTGACTAATTGTTAATTTCTGGAATCTCATTTATGTCTTCATGTGTAAAAACTGACCAAAAAAAAGTCATTAAACATGGAACACATTTCCAATTCGTTATCGGTCAGCTGTCCATTCCAAATTTTCAGAAAACACATTGACTTTGATTTATCGATAAAGGAAATGCATGAAATAAGTTTCTTTGGATAGCAACTCAGGATGAAATTGGAGTATAAACGAGGTTGTTTGTTGCTTATATTTCAGTATTCGAGAAGGCAAGGTAACTCACACAGGTAACTCACACAGGTAACTCACACAGGTAACTCACACAGGTAACTCACACAGGTAACTCACACAGGTAACTCACACAGGTAACTCACACAGGTAACTCACACAGGTAACTCACACAGGTAACTCACACAGGTAACTCACACAGGTAACTCACACAGGCAACTCACACAGGTAACTCACACAGGTAACTCACACAGGTAACTCACACAGGTAACTCACACAGGTAACTCACTCAGGCAACTCACACAGGTAACTCACACAGGTAACTCACACAGGTAACTCACACAGGTAACTCACACAGGTAACTCACACAGGCAACTCACACAGGTAACTCACACAGGTAACTCACACAGGTAACTCACACAGGTAACTCACACAGGTAACTCACACAGGTAACTCACACAGGTAACTCACACAGGCAACTCACACATGTAACTCACACAGGTAACTCACACAGATAACTCACACAGGTACTCACACAGGTAACTCTTACTGGTAACTCTTACAGGTAACTCACACAGGTAACTCACACAGGTAACTCACACAGGTAACTCACACAGGTAACTCACATAGGTACTCACACAGATAACTCTTACCGGTAACTCTTACAGGTAACTCACACAGGTAACTCACACAGTTAACTCACACAGGTAACTCACACAGGTAACTCATACAGGTAACTCACACAGGTAACTCACACAAGCAACTCACACAGGTAACTCACACAGGTAACTCACACAGGTAACTCACACAGGTAACTCACACAGGTAACTCACACAGGTAACTCACACAGGTAACTCACACAGGAAACTCACACAGGTAACTCACACAGGTAACTCACACAGGTAACTCACACAGTTAATTCACACAGGTAACTCACACAGGTAACTCACACAGGCAACTCACACAGGTAACTCACACAGGTAACTCACACAGGTAACTCACACAGGTAACTCACACAGGTAACTCACACAGGTAACTCACACAGGTAACTCACACAGGTAACTCATACAGGTAACTCACACAGGTAACTCACACATGTAACTCACACAGGTAACTCACACAGGTAACTCACACAGGTAACTCACACAGGTAACTCACACAGGTAACTCACACAGGTAACTCACACAGGCAACTCACACATGTAACTCACACAGGTAACTCACACAGATAACTCACACAGGTACTCACACAGGTAACTCTTACTGGTAACTCTTACAGGTAACTCAGGTAACTCACACAGGTAACTCACACAGGTAACTCACATAGGTACTCACACAGATAACTCTTACCGGTAACTCTTACAGGTAACTCACACAGGTAACTCACACAGTTAACTCACACAGGTAACTCACACAAGCAACTCACACAGGTAACTCACACAGGTAACTCACACAGGTAACTCACACAGGTAACTCACACAGTTAACTCACACAGGTAACTCACACAGGTAACTCACACAGGTAACTCACACAGGTAACTCACACAGGTAACTCACACAGGTAACTCACACAGGTAACTCATACAGGTAACTCACACAGGTAACTCACACAGGTAACTCACACAGGTAACTCACACAGGTAACTCACACAGGTAACTCACACAGGTAACTCACACAGGTAACTTACACAAGTACTATGTTACAGACTGATGTACGGACTATGTGAAAAAATTAGTCTAACTTGGGTTTTGTTTGTGTCATAGTAATGTCACTTGCATGAGTCTGTAATGGTTGTTAGTGCTAGTGAGTCGAAAGAGAAGGTTTCAGGAGTTGTGAGTTGTAATGGCTGTTTTAGCTGGAATGGTTGTGACCGAAATGAAACGGAGTTGTGAGTGCTTGTGGAGTTGTAAGGGTTATGAGTTGTAATGTTTTGAGTTTGTAGAGATGGTTGTAGGAATTGAGTGCTTGTGAGTTTGTAGAAATGGTTGTAGGAGTTGTGAGTGCTTGTAAGTTCGTAGAGATGCTTGTGAGGTATGAGTTTGTAAAGATATTTAGAGTGATTGTAAGTTGTAGAGATGACTTTAGGAGTTGTGAGTACTTGTAATGGTTGTAGGAGTTGTATTGGTTGTGAGTGATTGTAACGGTTGTATTGTAGGGGTTCTTAAATGGAGATATCGAGGGTTGAAGGTAGACACACTTGTTGGATGGTAACATATATATTGTCAGACTGTGATGATGAGAAATGGAGCCCAGCCTCTGCCTGTCTTAGCCTGGATGTCTACGCCGACTGAGACCGGGGCAGAGGTACGAACGTACACATGCGCATCCCGTGACGTCACACAAAGTCACAGGCCTAAAAGAGATCTATCTAAAGCACATGGATGATACTATATGCTATGCTATATAACACAGGGATCAGCGACTATGCTGACAGTTGTAGGAGTTGTGAATGCTTGTGAGTTGCGAGTGCTTGTGAGTTGTGAGTTCTTGTGAGTTTGTAGAGAGATTCTTAGAATGCTTGCGAGTTGAAGAGATGGTTTTTAAACGTTGTGAGTACTTGCAATGGTTGTAGGAGCTGTGAGTTGTAATTGTTGTGTGTGCTTGTGATGGTTGTAGGAGTTGTGAGTGCTTGTCTGTTGTAATATTTGTGAGTGTGAGTTTATAGAGTGGTGATTTTGAGTGTTTGTGAGTTTGTACAAAGGTGTGGAGAACGCTTGTGAGTTGTGAGTGCTTGTGAGTTTGGAGAGGGTGCTTGTGAGTTGTACAGATGGATGTGAGTTTGTAGAGTGTGGAGAACGCTTGTGAATTGTGCTTGTGAGTTTGTAGAGAGGTCTGGAGAATGCTTGTGAGTTGTGAGTGCTGTGAGTTTGTAGAGGATGCTTGTGAGTTGTAAAGATGAATGTGAGTTTGTAGAGAGTGCGGAGATCGCTTGTGAGTTGTGCTTGTGAGTTTGAAGAGAGGTGTGGAGAATTCTTGTGAGTTGTGCTTGTGAGTTTGTAGAGATGGTTGCAAGTGCTTGTGAGTTGTAATGATTGTGAGTGTGTGTTGTAATGGTTGTAATGTTTGTGAGTTTGAAGAGTTGTGTTCACTGAGAGATTACATTTGATTTAGCACCTGTTACATTTACCCCCCTCACAGGTGTATCAGTGCCCCCCCCACAGGTGTATCAGTGAAGAAGAAAAGGTGGTCACCTCAGTAACATTTGCCTGAGGCATAGGCATGTTGTGTACCCCCTGAAGGTTGGCTTGTTGTGTACCCCCTGAAGGTTGGCTTGTTGTGTACCCCCTGAAGGTTGGCTTGTTGTGTACCCCCTGAAGGTTGGCTTGTTGTGTACCCCCTGAAGGTTGGCTTGTTGTGTACCCCCTGAAGGTTGGCTTGTTGTGTACCCCCTGAAGGTTGGCACGTTGTGTACCCCCTGAAGGTTGGCTTGTTGTGTACCCCCTGAATGTTGGCTTGTTGTGTACCCCCTGAAGGTTGGCTTGTTGTGTACCCCCTGAAGGTTGGCTTGTTGTGTACCCCCTGAAGGTTGGCTTGTTGTGTACCCCATGAAGGTTGGCTTGTTGTGTACCCCCTGATGGTTGGCTTGTTGTGTACCCCCTGAAGGTTGGCTTGTTGTGTACCCCCTGAAGGTTGGCTTGTTGTGTACCCCCTGAAGGTTGGCTTGTTGTGTACCCCCTGAAGGTTGGCTTGTTGTGTACCCCCTGAAGGTTGGCTTGTTGTGTACCCCCTGAAGGTTGGCTTGTTGTGTACCCCCTGAAGGTTGGCTTGTTGTGTACCCCCTGAAGGTTGGCTTGTTGTGTACCCCCTGAAGGTTGGCTTGTTGTGTACCCCCTGAAGGTTGGCTTGTTGTGTACCCCCTGAAGGTTAGCTTGTTGTGTACCCCTTGAAGGTTGGCTTGTTGTGTACCCCATGAAGGTTGGCTTGTTGTGTACCCCCTGAAGGTTGGCTTGTTGTGTACCCCCTGAAGGTTGGCTTGTTGTGTACCCCCTGAAGGTTGGCTTGTTGTGTACCCCCTGAAGGTTGGCTTGTTGTGTACCCCCCGAAGGTTGGCTTGTTGTGTACCCCCTGAAGGTTGGCTTGTTGTGTACCCCCTGAAGGTTGGCTTGTTGTGTACCCCCTGAAGGTTGGCTTGTTGTGTACCCCCTGAAGGTTGGCTTGTTGTGTACCCCCTGAAGGTTGGCTTGTTGTGTACCCCCTGAAGGTTGGCTTGTTGTGTACCCCCTGAAGGTTGGCTTGTTGTGTACCCCCTGAAGGTTGGCTTGTTATGTACCCCCTGAAGGTTGGCATGTTGTGTACCCCCTGAAGGTTGGCTTGTTGTGTACCCCCTGAAGGTTGGCGTGTTGTGTACCCCCTGAAGGTTGGCTTGTTGTGTACCCCCTGAAGGTTGGCATGTTGTGTACCCCCTGAAGGTTGGCTTGTTGTGTACCCCCTGAAGGTTGGCATGTTGTGTACCCCCTGAAGGTTGGCTTGTTGTGTACCCCCTGAAGGTTGGCTTGTTGTGTACCCCCTGAAGGTTGGCTTGTTGTGTACCCCCTGAAGGTTGGCTTGTTGTGTACCCCCTGAAGGTTGGCTTGTTGTGTACCCCCTGAAGGTTGGCTTGTTGTGTACCCCCTGAAGGTTGGCTTGTTGTGTACCCCCTGAAGGTTGGCATGTTGTGTACCCCCTGAAGGTTGGCTTGTTGTGTACCCCCTGAAGGTTGGCTTGTTGTGTACCCCCTGAAGGTTGGCATGTTGTGTACCCCCTGAAGGTTGGCTTGTTGTGTATCCCCTGAAGGTTGGCTTGTTGTGTACCCCCTGAAGGTTGGCTTGTTGTGTACCCCCTGAAGGTTGGCTTGTTGTGTACCCCCTGAAGGTTGGCTTGTGTACCCCCTGAAGGTTTTCTTGTTGTGTACCCCCTGAAGGTTGGCTTGTTGTGTACCCCCTGAAGGTTGGCTTGTTGTGTACCCCCTGAAGGTTGGCTTGTTGTGTACCCCCTGAAGGTTGGCTTGTTGTGTACCCCCTGAAGGTTGGCTTGTTGTGTACCCCCTGAAGGTTGGCTTGTTGTGTACCCCCTGAAGGTTGGCTTGTTGTGTACCCCCTGAAGGTTGGCTTGTTGTGTACCCCCTGAAGGTTGGCTTGTTGTGTACCCCCTGAAGGTTGGCTTGTTGTGTACCCCCTGAAGGTTGGCTTGTTGTGTACCCCCTGAAGGTTGGCTTGTTGTGTACCCCCTGAAGGTTGGCTTGTTGTGTACCCCCTGAAGGTTGGCTTGTTGTGTACCCCCTGAAGGTTGGCTTGTTGTGTACCCCCTGAAGGTTGGCTTGTTGTGTACCCCCCTGAAGGTTGCTTGTTGTGTACTGAAGGTTGGCTTGTTGGGTACCCCTTAAAGGTTGGGTTGTTGTGTACCCCCTGAAGGTTGGCTTGTTGTGTACCCCCTGAAGGTTCGCTTGTTGTGTACCCCCTGAAGGTTGGCTTGTTGTGTACCCCCTGAAGGTTGGCTTGTTTTGTACCCCCTGAAGGTTGGCTTGTTGTGTACCCCCTGAAGGTTGGCTAGTTGTGTACACCCTGAAGGTTGGCTTGTTGTGTACCCCCTGAAGGTTGGCTTGTTGTGTACCCCCTGAAGGTTGGCTTGTTGTGTACCCCCTGAAGGTTGGCTACCCCCTGAAGGTTGGCTTGTTGTGTACCCCCTGAAGGTTGGCTTGTTGTGTACCCCCTGAAGGTTGGCTTGTTGTGTACCCCCTGAAGGTTGGCTTGTTGTGTACCCCCTGAAGGTTGGCTTGTTGTGTACCCCCTGAAGGTTGGCTTGTTGTGTACCCCCTGAAGGTTGGCTTGTTGTGTACCCCCTGAAGGTTGGCTTGTTGTGTACCCCCTGAAGGTTGGCTTGTTGTGTACCCCCTGAAGGTTGGGTTGTTGTGTACCCCCTGAAGGTTGGCTGGTGGTGTGCCCCCTGACCCCCTGAAGGTTGGCTTGTTTTGTACCCCCTGAAGGTTGGCTTTTTGTGTACCCCCTGAAGGTTGGCTTGTTGTGTACCCCCTGAAGGTTGGCATGTTGTGTACCCCCTGAAGGTTGGCTTGTTGTGTACCCCCTGAAGATTGGCTTGTTGTGTACCCCCTGAAGGTTGGCTTGTTGTGTACCCCCTGAAGGTTGGCTTGTTGTGTACCCCCTGAAGGTTGGCTTGTTGTGTACCCCCTGAAGGTTGGCTTGTTGTGTACCCCCTGAAGGTTGGCTTGTTGTGTACCCCCTGAAGGTTGGCTTGTTGTGTACCCCCTGAAGGTTGGCTTGTTGTGTACCCCCTGAAGGTTGGCTTGTTGTGTACCCCCTGAAGGTTGGCTTGTTGTGTACCCCCTGAAGGTTGGCTTGTTGTGTACCCCCTGAAGGTTGGCTTGTTGTGTACCCCCTGAAGGTTGGCTTGTTGTGTACCCCCTGAAGGTTGGCTTGTTGTGTACCCCCTGAAGGTTGGCTTGTTGTGTACCCCCTGAAGGTTGGCTTGTTGTGTACCCCCTGAACCCCCTGGTTGGCTTGTTGTGTAAACCCCCTGACGGTTGGCTTGTTGTGTACCTCCTGAAGGTTGGCTTGTTGTGTACCCCCTGAAGGTTGGCTTGTTGTGTACCCCCTGAAGGTTGGCTTGTTGTGTACCCCCTGAAGGTTGGCTTGTTGTGTACCCCCTGAAGGTTGGCTTGTTGTGTACCCCCTGAAGGTTGGCTTGTTGTGTACCCCCTGAAGGTTGGCTTGTTGTGTACCCCCTGAAGGTTGGCTTGTTGTGTACCCCCTGAAGGTTGGCTTGTTGTGTACCCCCTGAAGGTTGGCTTGTTGTGTACCCCCTGAAGGTTGGCTTGTTGTGTACCCCCTGAAGGTTGGCTTGTTGTGTACCCCCTGAAGGTTGGCTTGTTGTGTACCCCCTGAAGGTTGGCTTGTTGTGTACCCCCTGAAGGTTGGCTTGTTGTGTACCCCCTGAAGGTTGGCTTGTTGTGTACCCCCTGAAGGTTGGCTTGTTGTGTACCCCCTGAAGGTTGGCTTGTTGTGTACCCCCTGAAGGTTGGCTTGTTGTGTACCCCCTGAAGGTTGGCTTGTTGTGTACCCCCTGAAGGTTAGCTTGTTGTGTACCCCCTGAAGGTTGGCTTGTTGTGTACCCCCTGAAGGTTGGCTTGTTGTGTACCCCCTGAAGGTTGGCTTGTTGTGTACCCCCTGAAGGTTGGCTTGTTGTGTACCCCCTGAAGGTTGGCTTGTTGTGTACCCCCTGAAGGTTGGCTTGTTGTGTACCCCCTGAAGGTTGGCTTGTTGTGTACCCCCTTGTTGTGTACCCCCTGAAGGTTGGCTTGTTGTGTACCCCCTGAAGGTTTGCTTGTTGTGTACCCCCTGAAGGTTGGCTTGTTGTGTACCCCCTGAAGGTTGGCTTGTTGTGTACCCCCTGAAGGTTGGCTTGTTGTGTACCCCCTGAAGGTTGGCTTGTTGTGTACCCCCTGAAGGTTGGCTTGTTGTGTACCCCCTGAAGGTTGGCGTGTTGTGTACCCCCTGAAGGTTGGTTGTGGACCCCCTGAAGGTTGGCTTGTTGTGTACCCCCTGAAGGTTGGCTTGTTGTGTACCCCCTGAAGGTTGGCTTGTTGTGTACCCCCTGAAGGTTGGCTTGTTGTGTACCCCCTGAAGGTTGGCTTGTTGTGTACCCCCTGAAGGTTGGCTTGTTGTGTACCCCCTGAAGGTTGGCTTGTTGTGTACCCCCTGAAGGTTGGCTTGTTGTGTACCCCCTGAAGGTTGGCTTGTTGTGTACCCCCTGAAGGTTGGCTTGTTGTGTACCCCCTGAAGGTTGGCTTGTTGTGTACCCCCTGAAGGTTGGCTTGTTGTGTACCCCCTGAAGGTTGGCTTGTTGTGTACCCCCTGAAGGTTGGCTTATTGTGTACCCCCTGAAGGTTGGCTTGTTGTGTACCCCCTGAAGGTTGGCTTGTTGTGTACCCCCTGAAGGTTGGCTTGTTGTGTACCCCCTGAAGGTTGGCTTGTTGTGTACCCCCTGAAGGTTGGCTTGTTGTGTACCCCCTGAAGGTTGGCTTGTTGTGTACCCCCTGAAGGTTGGCTTGTTGTGTACCCCCTGAAGGTTGGCTTGTTGTGTACCCCCTGAAGGTTGGCTTGTTGTGTACCCCCTGAAGGTTGGCTTATTGTGTACCCCCTGAAGGTTGGCTTGTTGTGTACCCCCTGAAGGTTGGCTTGTTGTGTACCCCCTGAAGGTTGGCTTGTTGTGTACCCCCTGAAGGGTGGCTTGTTGTGTACCCCCTGAAGGTTGGCTTGTTGTGTACCCCCTGAAGGTTGGCTTGTTGTGTACCCCCTGAAGGTTGGCTTGTTGTGTACCCCCTGAAGGTTGGCTTGTTGAAGGTTGGCTTGTTGTGTACCCCCTGAAGGTTGGCTTGTTGTGTACCCCCTGAAGGTTGGCTTGTTGTGTACCCCCTGAAGGTTGGCTTGTTGTGTACCCCCTGAAGGTTGGCTTGTTGTGTACCCCCTGAAGGTTGGCTTGTTGTGTACTGAAGGTTGTTGTGTGTACCCCCTGAAGGTTGGCTTGTTGTGTACCCCCTGAAGGTTGGCTTGTTGTGTACCCCCTGAAGGTTGGCTTGTTGTGTACCCCCTGAAGGTTGGCTTGTTGTGTACCCCCTGAAGGTTGGCTTGTTGTGTACCCCCTGAAGGTTGGCTTGTTGTGTACCCCCTGAAGGTTGGCTTGTTGTGTACCCCCTGAAGGTTGGCTTGTTGTGTACCCCCTGAAGGTTGGCTTGTTGTGTACCCCCTGAAGGTTGGCTTGTTGTGTACCCCCTGAAGGTTGGCTTGTTGTGTACCCCCTGAAGGTTGGCTTGTTGTGTACCCCCTGAAGGTTGGCTTGTTGTGTACCCCCTGAAGGTTGGCTTGTTGTGTACCCCCTGAAGGTTGGCTTGTTGTGTACCCCCTGAAGGTTGGCTTGTTGTGTACCCCCTGAAGGTTGGCTTGTTGTGTACCCCCTGAAGGTTGGCTTGTTGTGTACCCCCTGAAGGTTGGCTTGTTGTGTACCCCCTGAAGGTTGGCTTGTTGTGTACCCCCTGAAGGTTGGCTTGTTGTGTACCCCCTGAAGGTTGGCTTGTTGTGTACCCCCTGAAGGTTGGCTTGTTGTGTACCCCCTGAAGGTTGGCTTGTTGTGTACCCCCTGAAGGTTGGCTTGTTGTGTACCCCCTGAAGGTTGGCTTGTTGTGTACCCCCTGAAGGTTGGCTTGTTGTGTACCCCTTGAAGGTTGGCTTGTTGTGTACCCCCTGAAGGTTGGCTTGTTGTGTACCCCCTGAAGGTTGGCTTGTTGTGTACCCCCTGAAGGTTGGCTTGTTGTGTACCCCCTGAAGGTTGGCTTGTTGTGTACCCCCTGAAGGTTGGCTTGTTGTGTACCCCCTGAAGGTTGGCTTGTTGTGTACCCCCTGAAGGTTGGCTTGTTGTGTACCCCCTGAAGGTTGGCTTGTTGTGTACCCCCTGAAGGTTGGCTTGTTGTGTACCCCCTGAAGGTTGGCTTGTTGTGTACCCCCTGAAGGTTGGCTTGTTGTGTAACCCCTGAGGGTGGGCTTGTTGTGTACCCCCTGAAGGTTGGCTTGTTGTGTACCCCCTGAAGGTTGGCTTGTTGTGTACCCCCTGAAGGTTGGCTTGTTGTGTACCCCCTGAAGGTTGGCTTGTTGTGTACCCCCTGAAGGTTGGCTTATTGTGTACCCCCTGAAGGTTGGCTTGTTGTGTACCCCCTGAAGGTTGGCTTGTTGTGTACCCCCTGAAGGTTGGCTTGTTGTGTACCCCCTGAAGGTTGGCTTGTTGTGTACCCCCTGAAGGTTGGCTTGTTGTGTACCCCCTGAAGGTTGGCATGATGTGTACCCCCTTGTTGTGTACCCCCTGAAGGTTGGCTTGTTGTGTACCCCCTGAAGGTTGGCTTGTTGTGTACCCCCTGAAGGTTGTTGTTGTGTACCCCCTGAAGGTTGGCTTGTTGTGTACCCCCTGAAGGTTGGCTTGTTGTGTACCCCCTGAAGGTTGGCTTGTTGTGTACCCCCTGAAGGTTGGCTTGTTGTGTACCCCCTGAAGGTTGGCTTGTTGTGTACCCCCTGAAGGTTGGCTTGTTGTGTACCCCCTGAAGGTTGGCTTGTTGTGTACCCCCTGAAGGTTGGCTTGTTGTGTACCCCCTTGTTGTGTACCCCCTGAAGGTTGGCTTGTTGTGTACCCCCTGAAGGTTGGCTTGTTGTGTACCCCCTGAAGGTTGGCTTGTTGTGTCCCCACTGAAGGTTGGCTTGTTGTGTACCCCCTGACCCCCTGAAGGTTGGCTTGTTGTGTACCCCCTGAAGGTTGCCTTGTTATGTACCTCCTGAAGGTTGGCTTGTTGTGTACCCCCTGAAGGTTGGCTTGTTGTGTACCCCCTGAAGGTTGGCTTGTGTACCCCCTGAAGGTTTTCTTGTTGTGTACCCCCTGAAGGTTGGCCTGTTGTGTACCCCCTGAAGGTTGGCTTGTTTTGTACCCCCTGAAGGTTGGCTTGTTGTGTACCCCCTGAAGGTTGGCTTGTTGTGTACCCCCTTGTTGTGTACCCCCTGAAGGTTGGCTTGTTGTGTACCCCCTGAAGGTTGGCTTGTTGTGTACCCCCTGAAGGTTGGCTTTGTTGTGTACCCCCTGAAGGTTGGCTTGTTGTGTACCCCCTGAAGGTTGGCTTGTTGTGTACCCCCTGAAGGTTGGCTAGTTGTGTACCCCATTAAGGTTGGTTTGTTGTGTACCCCCTGAAGGTTGGCTTGTTGTGTACCCCCTGAAGGTTGGCTTGTTGTGTACCCCCTGAAGGTTGGCTTGTTGTGTACCCCCTGAAGGTTGGCTTGTTGTGTACCCCCTGAAGGTTGGCTTGTTGTGTACCCCCTGAAGGTTGGCTTGTTGTGTACCCCCTGAATGTTGGCTTGTTGTGTACCCCCCCCTGAAGGTTGGCTTGTTGTGTACCCCCTGAAGATTGGCTTGTTGTGTACCCCCTGAAGGTTGGCTTGTTGTGTACCCCCAGAAGTTTGGCTTGTTGTGTACCCCCTGAAGGTTGGCTTGTTGTGTACCCCCTGAAGGTTGTTGTGTACCCCCTGAAGGTTGGCTTGTTGTGTACCCCCTGAAGGTTGGCTTGTTGTGTACCCCCTGAAGGTTGGCTTGTTGTGTACCCCCTGAAGGTTGGCTTGTTGTGTACCCCCTGAAGGTTGGCTTGTTGTGTACCCCCTGAAGGTTGGCTTGATTGGTACTTGGCTTGTTGTGTACCCCCTGAAGGTTGGCTTGTTGTGTACCCCCTGAAGGTTGGCTTGTTGAAGGTTGTGTTGTGTACCCCCTGAAGGTTGGCTTGTTGTGTACCCCCTGAAGGTTGGCTTGTTGTGTACCCCCTGAAGGTTGGCTTGTTGTGTACCCCCTGAAGGTTGGCTTGTTGTGTACCCCCTGAAGGTTGGCTTGTTGTGTACCCCCTGAAGGTTGTTGTGTAGCTTGTTGTGTACCCCCTGAAGGTTGGCTTGTTGTGTACCCCCTGAAGGTTGGCTTGTTGTGTACCCCCTGTTGTGTAAAGGTTGGCTTGTTGTGTACCCCCTGAAGGTTGGCTTGTTGTGTACCCCCTGAAGGTTGGCTTGTTGTGTACCCCCTGAAGGTTGGCTTGAAAGGTTGGCTTGTTGTGTACCCCCTGAAGGTTGGCTTGTTGTGTACCCCCTGAAGGTTGGCTTGTTGTGTACCCCCTGAAGGTTGTTGTTGTGTACCCCCTGAAGGTTGGCTTGTTGTGTACCCCCTGAAGGTTGGCTTGTTGTGTACCCCCTGAAGGTTGGCTTGTTGTGTACCCCCTGAAGGTTGGCTTGTTGTGTACCCCCTGAAGGTTGGCTTGTTGTGTACCCCCTGAAGGTTGGCTTGTTGTGTACCCCCTGAAGGTTGGCTTGTTGTGTACCCCCTGAAGGTTTGGCTTGTTGTGTACCCCCTGAAGGTTGGCTTGTTGTGTACCCCCTGAAGGTTGGCTTGTTGTGTACCCCCTGAAGGTTGGCTTGTTGAAGGTTGTTGTTGTGTACCCCCTGAAGGTTGGCTTGTTGTGTACCCCCTGAAGGTTGGCATGTTGTGTACCCCCTGAAGGTTAGCTTGTTGTGTACCCCCTGAAGGATGGCAGGTTGTGTACCCCCTGAAGGTTGGCTTGTTGTGTACCCCCTGAAGGTTGGCTTGTTGTGTACCCCCTGAAGGTTGGCTTGTTGTGTACCCCCTGAAGGTTGGCTTGTTGTGTACCCCCTGAAGGTTGGCTTGTTGTGTACCCCCTGAAGGTTGGCTTGTTGTGTACCCCCTGAAGGTTGGCTTGTTGTGTACCCCCTGAAGGTTGGCTTGTTGTGTACCCCCTGAAGGTTGGCTTGTTGTGTACCCCCTGAAGGTTGGCTTGTTGTGTACCCCCTGAAGGTTGGCTTGTTGTGTACCCCCTGAAGGTTGGCTTGTTGTGTACCCCCTGAAGGTTGGCATGTTGTGTACCCCCTGAAGGTTGGCTTGTTGTGTACCCCCTGAAGGTTGGCTTGTTGTGTACCCCCTGAAGGTTGGCTTGTTGTGTACCCCCTGAAGGTTGGCTTGTTGTGTACCCCCTGAAGGTTGGCTTGTTGTGTACCCCCTGAAGGATGGCTTATTGTACCCCCTGAAGGTTGGCTTGTTGTGTACCCCCTGAAGGTTGGCTTGTTGTGTACCCCCTGACCCCCTGAAGGTTGGCTTGTTGTGTACCCCCTGAAGAAGGTTGGCTTGGTACCCCCTGAAGGGTGGCTTGTTGTGTACCCCCTGAAGGTTGGCTTATTGTGTACCCCCTGAAGGTTGGCTTGTTGTGTACCCCCTGAAGGTTGGCTTGCTGTGTACGACCTGAAGGTTGGCTTGTTGTGTACCCCCTGAAGGTTGGCTTGTTGTGTACCCCCTGAAGGTTGGCTTGTTGTGTACCCCCTGAAGGTTGGTTGTGTACCCCCTTTGGCTTGTTGTGTACCCCCTGAAGGTTGGCTTGTTGTGTACCCCCTGATGGTTGGCTTGTTGTGTACCCCCTGAAGGTTGGCTTGTTGTGTACCCCCTGAAGGTTGGCTTTGTGTACCCCCTGAAGGTTGTTGTTGTGTACCCCCTGAAGGTTGGCTTGTTGTGTACCCCCTGAAGGTTGGCTTGTTGTGTACCCCCTGAAGGTTGGCTTGTTGTGTACCCCCTGAAGGTTGGCTTGTTGTGTACCCCCTGAAGGTTGGCTTGTTGTGTACCCACTGAAGGTTGGCTTGTTGTGTACCCCCTGAAGGTTGGCTTGTTGTGTACCCCCTGAAGGTTGGCTTGTTGTGTACCCCCTGAAGGTTGGCTTGTTGTGTACCCCCTGAAGGTTGGCTTGTTGTGTACCCCCTGAAGGTTGGCTTGTTGTGTACCCCCTGAAGGTTGGCTTGTTGTGTACCCCCTGAAGGTTGGCTTGTTGTGTACGCCCTGAAGGTTGGTTGTGTACCCCCTGAAGGTGTTGTGTACCCCCTCAAGGTTGGCTTGTTGTGTACCCCCTGAAGGTTGGCTTGTTGTGTACCCCCTGAAGGTTGGCTTGTTGTGTACCCCCTGAAGGTTGGCTTGTTGTGTACCCCCTGAAGGTTGGCTTGTTGTGTACCCCCTGAAGGTTGGCTTGTTGTGTACCCCCTGAAGGTTGGCTTGTTGTGTACCCCCTGAAGGTTGGCTTGTTGTTGTACCCCCTGAAGGTTGGCTTGTTGTGTACCCCCTGAAGGTTGGCTTGTTGTGTACCCCCTGAAGACCCCTGAAGGTTGGCTTTTTGTGTACCCCCTGAAGGTTGGCTTGTTGTGTACCCCCTGAAGATTGGCTTGTTGTGTACCCCCTGAAGGTTGGCTTGTTGTGTACCCCCTTGTTGTGTACCTCCTGAAGGTTGGTTGTGTACTTGAAGGTTGTGTTGTGTACCTCCTGAAGGTTGGTTGTGTACCTTGAAGGTTGTGTACCCCCTGAAGGTTGGCTTGTTGTGTACCCCCTTGTTGTGTACCCCCTGAAGGTTGGCTTGTTGTGTACCCCCTGAAGGTTGGCTTGTTGTGTACCCCCTGAAGGTTGGCTTGTTGTGTACCCCCTGAAGGTTGGCTTGTTGTGTACCCCCTGAAGGTTGGCTTGTTGTGTACCCCCTGAAGGTTGGCTTGTTGTGTACCCCCTGAAGGTTGGCTTGTTGTGTACCCCCTGAAGGTTGGCTTGTTGTGTACCCCCTGAAGGTTGGCTTGTTGTGTACCCCCTGAAGGTTGGCTTGTTGTGTACCACCTGAAGGTTGGCTTGTTGTGTACCCCCTGTGTACCCCCTGAAGGTTGGCTTGTTGTGTACCCCCTGAAGGTTGGCTTGTTGTGTACCCCCTGAAGGTTGGCTTGTTGTGTACCCCCTGAAGGTTGGCTTGTTGTGTACCCCCTGAAGGTTGGCTTGTTGTGTACCCCCTGAAGGTTGGCTTGTTGTGTACCTCCTGAAGGTTGGCTTGTTGTGTACCCCCTGAAGGTTGGCTTGTTGTGTACCCCCTGAAGGTTGGCTTGTTGTGTACCCCCTGAAGGTTGGCTTGTTGTGTACCCCCTGAAGGTTGGCTTGTTGTGTACCCCCCTGAAGGTTGGCTTGTTGTGTACCCCCTGAAGGTTGGCTTGTTGTGTACCCCCTGAAGGTTGGCTTGTTGTGTACCCCCTGAAGGTTGGCTTGTTGTGTACCCCCTGAAGGTTGGCTTGTTGTGTACCCCCTGAAGGTTGGCTTGTTGTGTACCCCTGAAGGTTGGCTTGTTGTGTACCACCTGAAGGTTGGCTTGTTGTGTACCCCCTGAAGGTTGGCTTGTTGTGTACCTCCTGAAGGTTGCCTTGTTGTGTACCTCCTGAAGATTGTTGTTGTTGTACCCCCTGAAGGTTGGTTGTGTACCCCCTGAAGGTTGGCTTGTTGTGTACCCCCTGAAGGTTGGCTTGTTGTGTACCCCCTGAAGGTTGGCTTGTTGTGTACCCCCTGAAGGTTGGCTTGTTGTGTACCCCCTGAAGGTTGGCTTGTTGTGTACCCCCTGAAGTTTGGCTTGTTGTGTACCCCCTGAAGGTTGGCTTGTTTTGTACCCCCTGAAGGTTAGCTTGTTGTGTGCCCCCTGAATGATGGCTTGTTGTGTACCCCCTGACGGTTGCCTTGTTGTGTACCTCCTGAAGGTTGGCTTGTTGTGTACCCCCTGAAGGTTGGCTTGTTGTGTAGCTCCTGATGGTTGGGTTGTCGTGTACCCTCTGAAGGTTGGCTTGTTGTGTACCCCCTGAAGGTTGGCTTGTTGTGTACCCCCTGAAGGTTGGCTTGTTGTGTTCCACCGTGATGGTTGGCTTGTTGTGTACCCCCTGAAGGTTGGCTTGTTGTGTACCCCCTGAAGGTTGGCTTGTTGTGTACCCCCTGAAGGTTGGCTTGTTGTGTACCCCCTGAAGGTTGGCTTGTTGTGTACCCCCTGAAGGTTGGCTTGTTGTGTACCCCCTGAAGGTTGGCTTGTTGTGTACCCCCTGAAGGTTGGCTTGTTGTGTACCCCCTGAAGGTTGGCTTGTTGTGTACCCCCTGAAGGTTGGCTTGTTGTGTACCCCCTGAAGGTTGGCTTTTTGTGTACCCCCTGAAGGTTGGCTTGTTGTGTACCCCCTGAAGGTTGGCTTGTTGTGTACCCCCTGAAGGTTGGCTTGTTGTGTACCCCCTGAAGGTTGGCTTGTTGTGTACCCCCTGAAGGTTGGCTTGTTGTGTACCCCCTGAAGGTTGGCTTGTTGTGTACCCCCTGAAGGTTGGCTTGTTGTGTACCCCCTGAAGGTTGGCTTGTTGTGTACCCCCTGAAGGTTGGCTTGTTGTGTACCCCCTGAAGGTTGGCTTGTTGTGTACCCCCTGAAGGTTGGCTTGTTGTGTACCCCCTGAAGGTTGGCTTGTTGTGTACCCCCTGAAGGTTGGCTTGTTGTGTACCCCCTGAAGGTTGGCTTGTTGTGTACCTCCTGAAGGTTGCCTTGTTGTGTACCTCCTGAAGGTTGGCTTGTTGTGTACCCCCTGAAGGTTGGCTTGTTGTGTACCCCCTGAAGGTTGGCTTGTTGTGTACCCCCTGAAGGTTGGCTTGTTGTGTACCTCCTGATGGTTGGCGTGTTGTGTACCTCCTGAAGGTTGCCTTGTTGTGTACCTCCTGAAGGTTGCCTTGTTGTGTACCTCCTGAAGGTTGGCTTGTTGTGTACCCCCTGAAGGTTGGCTTGTTGTGTACCCCCTGATGGTTGGCTTGTTGTGTACCTCCTGATGGTTGGCTTGTTGTGTACCTCCTGAAGGTTGCCTTGTTGTGTACCTCCTGAAGGTTGGCTTGTTGTGTACCTCCTGAAGGTTGCCTTGTTGTGTACCTCCTGAAGGTTGCCTTGTTGTGTACCTCCTGAAGGTTGGCTTGTTGTGTACCCCCTGATGGTTGGCTTGTTGTGTACCTCCTGATGGTTGGCTTGTTGTGTACCTCCTGATGGTTGGCTTATTGTGTACCCCCTGAAGGTTGGCTTGTTGTGTACCCCCTGATGGTTGGCTTGTTGTGTACCTCCTGATGGTTGGCTTGTTGTGTACCTCCTGATGGTTGGCTTGTTGTGTACCTCCTGAAGGTTGGCTTGTTGTGTACCTCCTGAAGGTTGGCTTGTTGTGTACCCCCTGAAGGTTGCCTTGTTGTGTACCTCCTGAAGGTTGGCTTGTTGTGTACCCCCTGATGGTTGGCTTGTTGTGTACCTCGTGATGGTTGGCTTGTTGTGTACCTCCTGATGGTGTACCCCCTGATGGTTGGCTTGCCTCCTGATTTGGCTTGTACCTCCTGAAGGTTGCCTTGTTGTGTACCTCCTGAAGGTTGGCTTGTTGTGTACCTCCTGAAGGTTGCCTTGTTGTGTACCTCCTGAAGGTTGGCTTGTTGTGTACCCCCTGATGGTTGGCTTGTTGTGTACCTCCTGATGGTTGGCTTGTTGTGTACCTCCTGATTGTTGGGTTGTTGTGTACCTCCTGATGGTTGGCTTGTTGTGTACCTCGTGAAGGTTGGCTTGTTGTGTACCCCCTGATTGTTGGCTTGTTGTGTACCTCCTGATGGTTGGCTTGTTGTGTACCTCCTGAAGGTTGGCTTTTTGTGTTCCCCCTGACCTCCTGATGTTGGCTGTACCTCCTGTTTGGGTGTACCTCCTGATGGTTGGGTTGTCGTGTACCTCCTGATGGTTGGCTGTACCTCCTGATGGTTGGGTTGTCGTGTACCTCCTGATGGTTGGCTTGTCGTGTACCTCCCGATTGTTGGGTTGTCGTGTACCTCCTGATGGTTGGGTTGTCGTGTACCTCCTGATGGTTGGCTTGTCGTGTACTTCCTGATTGTTGGGTTGTCGTGTACCTCCTGATGATTGGGTTGTCGTGTACCTCCTGATGGTTGGCTTGTCGTGTACCTCCTGATGATTGGGTTGTCGTGTACCTCCTGATGGTTGGGTTGTCGTGTACCTCCTGATGGTTGGGTTGTCGTGTACCTCCTGATGGTTGGGTTGTCGTGTACCTCCTGATTGTTGGGTTGTCGTGTACCTCCTGATGGTTGGGTTGTCGTGTACCCCCTGATTGTTGGCTTGTTGTGTACCTCCTGATGGTTGGCTTGTTGTGTACCTCCTGAAGGTTGGCTTTTTGTGTTCCCCCTGATTGTTTGCTTGTTGTGTACCTCCTGATGGTTGGCTTGTTGTGTACCTCCTGATGGTTGCCTTGTTGAGTACCTCCTGAAGGTTGGCTTGTTGTGTACCTCCTGAAGGTTGGCTTGTTGTGTACCTCCTGAAGGTTGGCTTGTTGTGCACCTCCTGAAGGTTGGCTTGTTGTGCACCTCCTGATGGTTGGCTTGTTGTGTACCTCCTGAAGGTTGGCTTGTTGTGCACCTCCTGAAGGTTGGCTTGTTGTGCACCTCCTGATGGTTGGCTTGTTGTGTACCTCCTGAAGGTTGGCTTGTTGTGCACCTCCTGAAGGTTGGCTTGTTGTGCACCTCCTGAAGGTTGGCTTGTTGTGCACCTCCTGATGGTTGGCATGTCTGTCTCCTGATTGTTGACATGTGGAAACTATTTTAAAAATGTTATAGTGTATTGTTTTACCAATGTTTGTTCTTGCTTTATGCACCTTATAATCTTAATACCTCTAAAAATAATGGACCCAGAAGTTATATTTTACGGTTGCTACAATATTACCACATAAATGGTCAGGAGTTTACCTTTGTCACCTTCGTACCACTACGTTTCTTATCAGAAAGAAATGGCGACCAGATCTATCACATCTGCTTTGGGAACCAGAGCTGTAACACATTTTGAAATGGTGGACCAGAGCTGTATCACATCTTCGGAGCCAGGTGCTATAGCTTAACTTATTGCCATGTAAGCGGCCAGGCGCTGTAACATATAACACTTGTTTACCCTTGTGGGACCAGAGAGAGGCGTCACATAAGTGATCAGAAACAACTGCTTTGGGGCCCAGGAGCTATAGGCTCATCTTTTACCATTGGTAGCTTGTCTCTTTTGCACTGAATAATGAGTCTTATGAATAAGACCTCGAGAGTGCAGAATGCTATATCGACAACACAAAAGTCTACGGACATCTGTGATCCTATTTCATTAACTCTTTTAATTAAATCAATTACATCTGACATATCATTGCCGTGTATTTTCCAAATAAACATTAATTTTTTAAATGTCTTATTTCATCACTATCCCAATTAATATACACACTTCTGTATATAAAAAACTCCCACTAAGCAAACTTTCACAACTATATATAGAGGTTGTGTTTACACTTCGTATGTCAACCTGTATTTTTTTAATTAAGTCAACTTGTTATAAAATACGTTAATGCCCATTTTATTGTATATTTATCGATTCTTTCATTTACATTCAGCGCTGTATGACCTTGTCGGTTTTAGCGCTTCGTCTGATTATATTATTCATGAATCGTAATTATATTTTATGTACATACTTTTTTCCCTCTTTACGGATGCCACTGAAGTATAATATTTATACAAGCGACCAGTGCGACATATCGCTGAAATCCGCATTATGAAGCCTCGGCATTATCCATCCTCGGGAATAAGAATGAACCTTCGATATCATAACACCTTATGAGTCCTCGGTATTATGAATTGTCAGTATGTAATAGAAATAGTATTATTTACCATTGTTATATACCCTGAGTATTAAAATCCTCGGTATCATAAATCTTTAGTATTCTCAACTATCAGTATTAGGAATTTTCAGTTTCATGAAGTCTCGGAAATTTAAAAACTCGGTCACATCTTTTATTTGGTCTAACAACAACAACAATAGCAACAGGAGCAGCGTGATCGTCTTCTTAGCCGTAGTTGTGGTCGTGGTCGTGGTCGTGGTCGTCGTAGTACTACAATAGTGCATCACAGTAAATACGCAGTTTGTATGTTTGATGTGTTGACCTTTATAGGAGAGGAAGAGAACTGGAAACGACACATTCTTCTTCAGCACTCTGGCCAAAGGCGTCTGGTTAAATTTTCTTCGAAAAGAGTGACTGGAGGAAAGAAAGTATCTGGGGAAGGTGTCTGGAGGTGACTGGAGGGAAGAAAGTATCTGAGGAAGGTGTCTGAAGGTGACTGGAGGGAAGAAAGTATCTGGGGAAGGTGTCTGAAGGTGATTGGAGGGAAGAAAGTATCTGGGGAAGGTGTCTGGAGGTGACTGGAGGGAAGAAAGTATCTGGGGAAGGTGTCTGAAGGTGACTGGAGGGAAGAAAGTATCTGGGGAAGGTGTCTGAAGGTGACTGGAGGGAAGAAAGTATCTGGGGAAACTGTCTGGAGGGATGAAAGTATCTGGGGAAACTGCCTGGAGGGAGGAAAGTATCTGGGGAAGGTGTCTGGAGGTGACTGGAGCCAGGCGTCTGTGAAGGGAATGTGCGAGTGCTAGGTGGGTGTCTCCTGCCACTAATTAGATGAAGTTTTTGTGCAAAGATACAAAATCTAATAGTAGTAGTAGTGTTAGTTATAAAACTAGTAGTAGTAATAGTAGTAGTAGTAGTAATGGAAGTGGTGTTACGACTTAATCTTCACCGTAACAATAGGGGCACAAATAACTCCATTTTTTTTTGTTAGTTTTATTTTATTACCAATCATTTAGCTTCATTGGTATTTGGTTAGTGAATTAAAATAACCACAAGCAATTATAAATGAAATACTATACAGCAAGAAACCCAATCTTACATTCAAATTCTCATTAACGGAGTATGATACAATAATTTCAATTAATAATCTACTAATCTCACCATTTAACTCTTTTAGAAAGGTCTAGGGTAACGAAATAGTTATCTTTCATAAGTGACATGAATTACCAGACTTCAGGAAACTAATGGCAAAGGCAAGACAATAGACTTGGTATAAAGTTTTAGTTTAAGCTAGGAGCTTTGGGTTGAAGACCCGTACCGAGTCAGAGCTAGGAGCTGACTGACTCACTCAACTACTTCATAGTATGACTTCAGCTCGGCCAGAAGGCGACGCGTGGCGTCAATTCTAGAACCACCAATTGGTCACTACAGTAGTGGTTACACATTCGTAATACCTAACCTAATAATAATATAATATAATATTATAATTATAATAATCATGGGGAAAGATATAATATAATACAATATAATACAAAGAGAGTACTTTTGATGATTCATACTGTACCCGATAATAATATATAGTCGAACCTGCTTTATCTAGCTAGTAATAAAGTGGTTCGCGATATATTATTACAGAACTTATTTTAACCAGGCCTTTTATTTTTGTATATAATGGAGTGAAGTAGGGGCGCGTAACACCTCCCCCCTCGCGACTGACGGTCGCCATTGACTTGTACTCTCTGTGGTGGGTAGCATCTGTCATAGTAGCAGAGGTTGTAACATAGACAGCAGTCCTACATCATCTCCAGCTTTCTCCACAACATAGATGGTCATAAAAGTACCGACTCATACTGTTAAAATAAAGGTATATTAATAAAATTTCAAGGCCTAGAGAGGGCATCAGCAATGAGATTATGTTTTCCTTTTATATGGGAAATGGTAATAGAGAAGGGTTGAATTCTCAAAGCCCAACGAAGTATTCTGGCGTTCTTCGATTTCATAGAATTTATGAAGGTCAAAGGATTATGATCGGAGTACACCGATATCTGATGGGTAGAAGATCCTAAATATACATCAAAATTCTCTAGGCATACAACGAGAGCTAAGGCTTCTTTTTCTATAGTTGAATAATTAATTTGGTGTTTCTTTAACTTAGAAGAAAAATAAGAAACAGGTTGTAATAGGTCAGAATTTGGAGCCTTCTGTAACAATGCGGCTCCCAAAGCATACGCACTGGCATCTATTTGTAAGTGGAATGGTTTATTAAAATCAGGACTTAGCAATACTGGGGAAGAGGATAGTAATCTTTTTAAACGATTAAAAGCAATTTCACAGTCCTGGGTCCATGAAAACTTTGTTTTTGGACTTGTTAATTCAGTTAGGGGAAAAGCTACCTGTGCAAAATTCGGACAGAACCGACGGTAGTAACCGGCAACTCCTAAAAATCTTGATACGCTTTTCCTATCCTTAGGGGTAGGAAATTCTAAGAGGGCCTTTACTTTGGCGTTCAAAGGAGCGACTTCACCTTGTCCAATCCGAAATCCTAAGTATTTAATTTTCGTCTGGCCAAACTCACACTTGGACAAATTCACTGTAAAATTATGTTTACTTAAGGCGTCAAACAAGGCTTTAAGCTGTCTAAGGTGTTGGGGCCAACTGTCGCTGTATACGACTAAGTCGTCTAAGTAAGCTTCTACTCCGTCCAATCCGCCCGTAAGTATGTTCATAATACGCTGGAACGTAGAAGCCGCGTTACAGAAGCCGAAGGGCATAACGCAATACTTGTATAGGCCACCAGGTATCGTAAAAGCCGATATCTCTTGAGCTCTTGGTGACAACGGGACTTGGTAATACCCTCTTAACAAGTCCAATTTACTGATATACTTAGCTCTGGAGACCTTGTCTATTAAGTCGTCAATTCTGGGTATTGGAAACCCATCAGGTACTGTTACAGCATTGACTTTTCTAAAATCCGTGCACATACGGGAGGTCCCATCTGGTTTGGGGACTAGAATGCACGGGGATGCCCAAGGACTGTTACTTGGTTTTATCAACCCGTGTGAGAGTAAGAAGTTCACCTCTGCCTCTAGCTCACCTTGTTTCTTGGGACTCACTCTGTAGGGAGATTGCTTGATTGGAGTAGGTTCTCTGAGAGTAACATCGTGCACACCCAACGTACACGGTTTTGGGACGTCGTTGAATAGGTGGAGATTTGCCTTAATCAGGGATTTTATTTCGTGTCCTTTGTCCACTTCCAGATTTATCAGTAGAGAATTTAAATTCTTTAAGGCTGTCGAATTGTTCAGAAGAACTGGTATTCCTATCATTTCATCCGAACTTACTGGAACCCGTTCTTGGTTCAGAGGAGTTATAGTAGAAACTGGTGAAACGATTCCTGAATAGGGTTTAAGTTGGTTAACGTGATACGTCCGTTGTGAGTTCCTCTTCTTCGGCGTCCTTACCAAGTAGTTCACGTCACTTAGGCGCTTCACGATTTCTAAAGGACCTTCAAATTTGGGCTGTAGAGCATGTCCCTGATGAAATCGTTGAACCAGAACTTGATCTTTTGGTTCAAATGAACGAAGTTTAGTTCGACGATCGTATTCCTCCTTCATCTTACTCTGTGCTTGTCGTAAGTTTTCGGCGGCCAATTCTCTAGCTAGGCTCAGGCGTTCTTTCATTAAGGTAGGAGAGCTCCTAAAAGTCGGCGTTTCTTCCCCGGTCCAAGCTTCTTTGAGAACCTGTACTGGTCCTCTAATTTGATGCCCATATATTAACTCAAATGGCGAAAACTTCAAGTTGTCTTGTTCGCTTTCTCTTAGGGCAAACAAGAGTAGTGGAATACCTTCATCCCAATCTTTGGAATACTGTAAACAATAGGACCTCATCATAATCTTCAAAGTTTGATGGAACCTTTCCACCACGCCTTGTGATTGGGGTCGATAGGCCGTCGCGTAAACCGTCTTGACCCCTAACTGAGCCAAGGCTTCACGGAAAAATTTTGAAGTAAAATTCGACCCTTGATCCGATTGAACTTCTCTTGGAAATCCAAAGTGAGAGAAGAACTTAATCAGTGCTCTCACTATTAGGCGAGCATTAATCCTCCTGAGAGGAACTGCTTCCGGGTACCTGGTGACTGTGTCCATGATAGTGAACAGGAACTGGTTGCCCTGCCGAGTCTTGGGTAGCGGGCCGACACAGTCGATCACCAGACGAGAAAAGGGTTCGCCTCTTACTTGTATAGGGTTCAACGGCGCAGGTGGTGGATTATGTGCAGGTTTGCCTACTAGTTGACACACGGAACAGCTTCTTACATACCGTTCCACTTCTTCCTTCATTTTTGGCCATGTGAAGTGCTTAGCAATTTTTCTAAAAGTCTTCTTTTGTCCCAGATGTCCACCTTGAGGACTGTCATGAGCAAACTTACATGCTAAATTTCTAAACGGGGTAGGCAAGACCACTAGATGATCACTTTTAAGAGATCCTAGTTTCTTTTTCAGTAAGTCCTTCTCCCAATAGTAAGAGCTGTCACTTTTAAGGGCTTCTTCTCCCGACACAGCAAGCTTCCTGATGTCACTTAAGGAGGGGTCTATTTGGAGTTCTCTTACTAGATCCTCCTTCGAGAATAAATCTATTTCGGAAACCACCGACTTAGGAACTGGTATCGGTTCTGGGTGGATTGTTGGCTCGACACTCGAGCTTTCGTTGAATATGTCTCCTACTCCTACGTCGACGTCGTCCATGACTTCCTCCGATACCAACGGAGAACGCGACTGTTTGGTCATCGCCCGGGTTACTACGCTCAGAGGAAAGAGGGTAGGTTCCGTTCGTCGGGCTTCGATGACGTAATTTTCCTCGGTTGGATTTTCCATAACTATGGGCTCTTTCCATATTCCTTCTTCCGCTAAGTCGTTCCCAATCAATAGGTCTACGTCTTTTATGGGGAAGTTAGTTGGAGACACTCCGATTGACGTCCAGCCTGTAAAAATAGGAGTTTCAACATATAACTTGTACAGGGGTACTCGCGTAGTGGAGCCACCATAAGCTTCCAACAGAGCGTCGAAACCCGTATATGATCCGGCGGGGAATGATAACAGTCCTTCTCTTAACAATGTTAAGTAGGACCCCGTATCCCTAAAGGAATTTACTTGCAACAACTGGCTATCGGTAATTCCTACTTTGCTTTTGGAAAAGTAAGGACTCATAGCTCTTGACAAGTTTGACGATGATACCCATATTCTGCTTAGTCAACTAGGAGGATCTGTTCCTTTTCCTTGGGACAGAGCGTCTACTCTTGGCTCGGACTTCCTTGGATGAGTCGTAGAGGATATGATTTGTGTGGGCAATCTATAGGATGGACTCCTTCCCTGGTCCCTATCACGCTTAAAGCATTGTGATTTGAAATGTCCCAGCTTCGAACAGTACGAACATTTAATTTTTTCCCATGACCTATCTGGTCTATAGGATGGGCTCGATTGAATTTGGTGTTTTACTTCGGGTTTACTTGTTACACGGGAGTGAACGGGTTGGGTAGGTCGCTTACCGAAAGGCTTCGCAGGTTCGGGTCTCGTTGCTGGTTTGATAACCTGGCTGCTTTCAGATTGTACCAACCTCTGGGAAATCTCAAAGTTGTCTGCCAGCGCGGCAGTCTCTAACAACGTCGTTTGCGGATGGCCAACAAGATACTGGCGAACTCCCTCTGGAAAATTTGCATACAAATCTTCTAGTAACATTAATTGTGATAGATCTTTTAAAGTCGTGACCCGAGAAGCTCGACACCAACGTTCAAACGCCACTGCTTTCCCTCGGGCAAAATCTAAATAAGTTTGTCCTGTTTGCCGTTTCATGGAACGAAAAGCTATTTGGTAACTAATAGGGAGCATGTCATATGCTTCTAAAATAGTTCTCTTTACTACGTCGTACTGGACATAAAACTCATATGGTAAGGAGGCGACACAAGACTGCGCCTTTCCATATAGAGACGTGTGCAGCAATGTGGCCCATTTGTCTTTGGGCCAGCCCATTGAACGTGCCTGATTCTCAAAAATTTCAAAGAATTCATCTAAGTCTGTTTCGTTAAACTTAGGTACCATCAGAGCTGCTTTATGCAAGTCAAACCCGGTTACCGTGCTCTTCACGTCTCTTTCTTCCGGAACTCCCTTCTGCTTTGTTTCAAAACGAAACCTTTCACGCCTAAATTCTTCCTCGTTTAGACGTCTTCTAGCTTCGATTTGAGAGTTTTGTAATAGTAATATGCGTTCTATTCTCTCTAGTTGTTCGGACGTGAAATTCCCAAGAGGTAATGACACCGAGGGAAATTCGGGCGACTTCTCCGGAAGTATTTTGGGACGAGCACCAGTCCTAAAATTATCCCCGTCATTTGACTGAGGGTTCGTTCCAACCACCGATACATACTCCGGGGAAATGAACGGGGGAGAGCTTTGAGACTGGACTGAGTAGTAAGGCCTTGTAAACCCTGGTTCAACTTCATTATTTAAGGCAGTTCCCGTCCGTGGGATTTCTACTTCCTCGAACTGGGAAATAAAACTATCTTCCGAATCTAATTCTGGCATTGCTTGCGATTTCGGAAATAATCTATCCTTAATTAGGGACCTAAGAGTCTCAGCGCTATGGTATCTATTATAAGGTATATCTAACTGTCTAGCTATTTGCCAACACGTCTGTAATTTTAAAGTGTCAAGAGTAGCCTCTGTTAATTCATCTAATAATGACTTAATTTCTAGATCCATTTTCTTAATTCTCGCAAGGGAGCTTAATTTTAATGCAAAACAAATATGTACTTCAGGGTAAGTAGCTCCCGGACAGACAACCCATTTGTTACGACTTAATCTTCACCGTAACAATAGGGGCACAAATAACTCCAATTTTTTTTTTGTTAGTTTTATTTTATTACCAATCATGGTCGTCGTAGTACTACAATAGTGCATCACAGTAAATACGCAGTTTGTATGTTTGATGTGTTGACCTTTATAGGAGAGGAAGAGAACTGGAAACGACACATTCTTCTTCAGCACTCTGGCCAAAGGCGTCTGGTTAAATTTTCTTCGAAAAGAGTGACTGGAGGAAAGAAAGTATCTGGGGAAGGTGTCTGGAGGTGACTGGAGGGAAGAAAGTATCTGAGGAAGGTGTCTGAAGGTGACTGGAGGGAAGAAAGTATCTGGGGAAGGTGTCTGAAGGTGATTGGAGGGAAGAAAGTATCTGGGGAAGGTGTCTGGAGGTGACTGGAGGGAAGAAAGTATCTGGGGAAGGTGTCTGAAGGTGACTGGAGGGAAGAAAGTATCTGAGGAAACTGTCTGGAGGGAGGAAAGTATCTGGGGAAACTGCCTGGAGGGAGGAAAGTATCTGGGGAAGGTGTCTGGAGGTGACTGGAGCCAGGCGTCTGTGAAGGGAATGTGCGAGTGCTAGGTGGGTGTCTCCTGCCACTAATTAGATGAAGTTTTTGTGCAAAGATACAAAATCTAATAGTAGTAGTAGTGTTAGTTGTAAAACTAGTAGTAGTAATAGTAGTAGTAGTAGTAATGGAAGTGGTGTTACGACTTTAATCTTCACCGTAACAATAGGGGCACAAATAACTCCATTTTTTTTTGTTAGTTTTATTTTATTACCAATCATTTAGCTTCATTGGTATTTGGTTAGTGAATTAAAATAACCACAAGCAATTATAAATGAAATACTATACAGCAAGAAACCCAATCTTACATTCAAATTCTCATTAACGGAGTATGATACAATAATTTCAATTAATAATCTACTAATCTCACCATTTAACTCTTTTAGAAAGGTCTAGGGTAACGAAATAGTTATCTTTCATAAGTGACATGAATTACCAGACTTCAGGAAACTAATGGCAAAGGCAAGACAGTAGACTTGGTATAAAGATTTAGTTTAAGCTAGGAGCTTTGGGTTGAAGACCCGTACCGAGTCAGAGCTAGGAGCTGACTCACTCACTCAACTACTCCATAGTATGACTTCAGCTCTGCCAGAAGGCGACGCGTGGCGTCAATTCTAGAACCACCAATTGGTCACTACAGTAGTGGTTATACATTCGTAATACCTAACCTAATAATAATATAATATAATATTATAATTATAATAATCATGGGGAAAGATATAATATAATACAATATAATACAATGAGAGTACTTTTGATGATTCATACTGTACCCGATAATAATATATAGTCGAACCTGCTTTATCTAGCTAGTAATAAAGTGGTTCGCGATATATTATTACAGAACTTATTTTAACCAGGCCTTTTATTTTTGTATATAATGGAGTGAAGTAGGGGCGCGTAACACCTCCCCCCTCGCGACTGACGGTCGCCATTGACTTGTACTCTCTGTGGTGGGTAGCATCTGTCATAGTAGCAGAGGTTGTAACATAGACAGCAGTCCTACATCATCTCCAGCTTTCTCCACAACATAGATGGTCATAAAAGTACCGACTCATAATGTTAAAATAAAGGTATATTAATAAAAATTTCAAGGCCTAGAGAGGGCATCAGCAATGAGATTATGTTTTCCTTTTATATGGGAAATGGTAATAGAGAAGGGTTGAATTCTCAAAGCCCAACGAAGTATTCTGGCGTTCTTCGATTTCATCGAATTTATGAAGGTCAAAGGATTGTGATCGGAGTACACCGATATCTGATGGGTAGAAGATCCTAAATATACATCAAAATTCTCTAGGCATACAACGAGAGCTAAGGCTTCTTTTTCTATAGTTGAATAATTAATTTGGTGTTTCTTTAACTTAGAAGAAAAATAAGGAACAGGTTGTAATAGGTCAGAATTTGGAGCCTTCTGTAACAATGCGGCTCCCAAAGCATACGCACTGGCATCTATTTGTAAGTGGAATGGTTTATTAAAATCAGGACTTAGCAATACTGGGGAAGAGGATAGTAATCTTTTTAAACGATTAAAAGCAATTTCACAGTCCTGGGTCCATGAAAACTTTGTTTTTGGACTAGTTAATTCAGTTAGGGGAAAAGCTACCTGTGCAAAATTCGGACAGAACCGACGGTAGTAACCGGCAACTCATAAAAATCTTGATACGCTTTTCCTATCCTTAGGGGTAGGAAATTCTAAGAGGGCCTTTACTTTGGCGTTCAAAGGAGCGACTTCACCTTGTCCAATCCGAAATCCTAAGTATTTAATTTACGTCTGGCCAAACTTACACTTGGACAAATTCACTGTAAAATTATGTTTACTTAAGGCGTCAAACAAGGCTTTAAGCTGTCTAAGGTGTTGGGACCAACTGTCGCTGTATACGACTAAGTCGTCTAAGTAAGCTTCTACTCCGTCCAATCCGCCCGTAAGTATGTTCATAATACGCTGGAACGTAGAAGCCGCGTTACAGAAGCCGAAGGACATAACGCAATACTTGTATAGGCCACCAGGTATCGTAAAAGCCGATATCTCTTGAGCTCTTGGTGACAGCGGGACTTGGTAATACCCTCTTAACAAGTCCAATTTACTGATATACTTAGCTCTGGAGACCTTGTCTATTAAGTCGTCAATTCTGGGTATTGGAAACCCATTAGGTACTGTTACAGCATTGACTTTTCTAAAATCCGTACACATACGGGAGGTCCCGTCTGGTTTGGGGACTAGAATGCACGGGGATGCCCAAGGACTGTTACTTGGTTTTATCAACCCGTGTGAGAGTAAGAAGTTCACCTCTGCCTCTAGCTCACCTTGTTTTTTGGGACTCACTCTGTAGGGAGATTGCTTGATTGGAGTAGGTTCTCTGAGAGTAACATCGTGCACACCCAACGTACACGGTTTTGGGACGTCGTTGAATAGGTGGAGATTTGCCTTAATCAGGGATTTTATTTCATGTCCTTTGTCCACTTCCAGATTTATCAGTAGAGAATTTAAATTCTTTAAGGCTGTCGAATTGTTCAGAAGAACTGGTATTCCTATCATTTCATCCGAACTTACTGGAACCCGTTCTTGGTTCAGAGGAGTTATAGTAGAAACTGGTGAAACGATTCCTGAATAGGGTTTAAGTTGGTTAACGTGATACGTCCGTTGTGAGTTCCTCTTCTTCGGCGTCCTTACCAAGTAGTTCACGTCACTTAGGCGCTTCACGATTTCTAAAGGACCTTCAAATTTGGGCTGTAGAGCATGTCCCTGATGAAATCGTTGAACCAGAACTTGATCTTTTGGTTCAAATGAACGAAGTTTAGTTCAACGATCGTATTCCTCCTTCATCTTACTCTGTGCTTGTCCTAAGTTTTCGGCGGCCAATTCTCTAGCTAGGCTCAGGCGTTCTTTCATTAAGGTAGGAGAGCTCCTAAAAGTCGGCGTTTCTTCCCCGGTCCAAGCTTCTTTGAGAACCTGTACTGGTCCTCTAATTTGATGCCCATATATTAACTCAAATGGCGAAAACTTCAAGTTGTCTTGTTCGCTTTCTCTCAGGGCAAACAAGAGTAGTGGAATACCTTCATCCCAATCTTTGGAATACTGTAAACAATAGGACCTCATCATAATCTTCAAAGTTTGATGGAACCTTTCCACCACGCCTTGTGATTGGGGTCGATAGGCCGTCGCGTAAACCGTCTTGACCCCTAACTGAGCCAAGGCTTCACGGAAAAATTTTGAAGTAAAATTCGACCCTTGATCCGATTGAACTTCTCTTGGAAATCCAAAGTGAGAGAAGAACTTAATCAGTGCTCTCACTATTAGGCGAGCATTAATCCTCCTGAGAGGAACTGCTTCAGGGTACCTGGTGACGGTGTCCATGATAGTGAACAGGAACTGGTTGCCCTGCCGAGTCTTGGGTAGCGGGCCGATACAGTCGATCACCAGACGAGAAAAGGGTTCGCCTCTTACTTGTATAGGGTTCAACGGCGCAGGTGGTGGATTATGAGCAGGTTTGCCTACTAGTTGACACACGGAACAGCTTCTTACATACCGTTCCACTTCTTCCTTCATTTTTGGCCATGTGAAGTGCTTAGCAATTTTTCTAAAAGTCTTCTTTTGTCCCAGATGTCCGCCTTGAGGACTGTCATGAACAAACTTACATGCTAAATTTCTAAACGGGGTAGGCAAGACCACTAGATGATCACTTTTAAGAGATCCTAGTTTCTTTTTCAGTAAGTCCTTCTCCCAATAGAAAGAGCTGTCGCTTTTAAGGGCTTCTTCTCCCGACACAGCAAGCTTCCTGATGTCACTTAAGGAGAGGTCTATTTAGAGTTCTTCGAGAATAAATCTATTTCGGAAACCACCGACTTAGGAACTGGTATCGGTTCTGGGTGGATTGTTGGCTCGACACTCGAGCTTTCGTTGAATATGTCTCCTACTCCTACGTCGACGTCGTCCATGACTTCCTCCGATACCAACGGAGAACGCGACTGTTTGGTCATCGCCCGGGTTACTACGCTCAGAGGAAAGAGGGTAGGTTCCATTCGTCGGGCTTCGATGACGTAATTTTCCTCGGTTGGATTTTCCATAACTATGGGCTCTTTCTATATTCCTTCTTCCGCTAAGTCGTTCCCAATCAATAGGTCTACGTCTTTTATGGGGAAGTTAGTTGGAGACACTCCGATTGACGTCCAGCCTGTAAAAATAGGAGTTTCAACATATAACTTGTACAGGGGTACTCGCGTAGTGGAGCCACCATAAGCTTCCAACAGAGCGTCGAAACCCGTATATGATCCGGCGGGGAATGATAACAGTCCTTCTCTTAACAATGTTAAGTAGGACCCCGTATCCCTAAAGGAATTTACTTGCAACAACTGGCTATCGGTAATTCCTACTTTGCTTTTGGAAAAGTAAGGACTTATAGCTCTTGACAAGTTTGACGATGATACCCATATTCTGCTTAGTCAACTAGGAGGATCTGTTCCTTTTCCTTGGGACAGAGCGTCTACTCTTGGCTCGGACTTCCTTGGATGAGTCGTAGAGGATATGATTTGTGTGGGCAATCTATGGACTCCTTCCCTGGTCCCTATCACGCTTAAAGCATTGTGATTTGAAATGTCCCAGCTTCGAACAGTACGAACATTTAATTTTTTCCCATGACCTATCTGGTCTATAGGATGGGCTCGATTGAATTTGGTGTTTTACTTCGGGTTTACTTGTTACACGGGAGTGAACGGGTTGGGTAGGTCGCTTACCGAAAGGCTTCGCAGGTTCGGGTCTCGTTGCTGGTTTGATAACCTGGCTGCTTTCAGATTGTACCAACCTCTGGGAAATCTCAAAGTTGTCTGCCAGCGCGGCAGTCTCTAACAACGTCGTTTGCGGATGGCCAACAAGATACTGGCGAACTCCCTCTGGAAAATTTGCATACAAATCTTCTAGTAACATTAATTGTGATAGATCTTTTAAAGTCGTGACCCGAGAAGCTCGACACCAACGTTCAAACGCCACTGCTTTCCCTCGGGCAAAATCTAAATAAGTTTGTCCTGTTTGCCGTTTCATGGAACGAAAAGCTATTTGGTAACTAATAGGGAGCATGTCATATGCTTCTAAAATAGTTCTCTTTACTACGTCGTACTGGACATAAAACTCATATGGTAAGGAGGCGACACAAGACTGCGCCTTTCCATATAGAGACGTGTGCAGCAATGTGGCCCATTTGTCTTTGGGCCAGCCCATTGAACGTGCCTGATTCTCAAAAATTTCAAAGAATTCATCTAAGTCTGTTTCGTTAAACTTAGGTACCATCAGAGCTGCTTTATGCAAGTCAAACCCGGTTACCGTGCTCTTCACGTCTCTTTCTTCCGGAACTCCCTTCTGCTTTGTTTCAAAACGAAACCTTTCACGCCTAAATTCTTCCTCGTTTAAACGTCTTCTAGCTTCGATTTGAGAGTTTTGTAATAGTAATATGCGTTCTATTCTCTTTAGTTGTTCGGACGTGAAATTCCCAAGAGGTAATGACACCGAGGGAAATTCGGGCGTCTTCTCCGGAAGTATTTTGGGACGAGCACCAGTCCTAAAATTATCCCGGTCATTTGACTGAGGGTTCGTTCCAACCACCGATACATACTCCGGGGAAATGAACGGGGGAGAGCTTTGAGACTGGACTGAGTAGTAAGGCCTTGTAAACCCTGGTTCAACTTCATTATTTAAGGCAGTTCCCGTCCGTGGGATTTCTACTTCCTCGAACTGGGAAATAAAACTATCTTCCGAATCTAATTCTGGCATTGCTTGCGATTTCGGAAATAATCTATCCTTAATTAGGGACCTAAGAGTCTCAGCGCTATGGTATCTATTATAAGGTATATCTAACTGTCTAGCTATTTGCCAACACGTCTGTAATTTTAAAGTGTCAAGAGTAGCCTCTGTTAATTCATCTAATAATGACTTAATTTCTAGATCCATTTTCTTAATTCTCGCAAGGGAGCTTAATTTTAATGCAAAACAAATATGTACTTCAGGGTAAGTAGCTCCCGGACAGACAACCCATTTGTTACGACTTAATCTTCACCGTAACAATAGGGGCACAAATAACTCCAATTTTTTTTTTGTTAGTTTTATTTTATTACCAATCATGGTCGTCGTAGTACTACAATAGTGCATCACAGTAAATACGCAGTTTGTACGTTTGATGTGTTGACCTTTATAGGAGAGGAAGAGAACTGGAAACGACACATTCTTCTTCAGCACTCTGGCCAAAGGCGTCTGGTTAAATTTTCTTCGAAAAGAGTGACTGGAGGAAAGAAAGTATCTGGGGAAGGTGTCTGGAGGTGACTGGAGGGAAGAAAGTATCTGAGGAAGGTGTCTGAAGGTGACTGGAGGGAAGAAAGTATCTGGGGAAGGTGTCTGAAGGTGATTGGAGGGAAGAAAGTATCTGGGGAAGGTGTCTGGAGGTGACTGGAGGGAAGAAAGTATCTGGGGAAGGTGTCTGAAGGTGACTGGAGGGAAGAAAGTATCTGAGGAAACTGTCTGGAGGGAGGAAAGTATCTGGGGAAACTGCCTGGAGGGAGGAAAGTATCTGGGGAAGGTGTCTGGAGGTGACTGGAGCCAGGCGTCTGTGAAGGGAATGTGCGAGTGCTAGGTGGGTGTCTCCTGCCACTAATTAGATGAAGTTTTTGTGCAAAGATACAAAATCTAATAGTAGTAGTAGTGTTAGTTGTAAAACTAGTAGTAGTAATAGTAGTAGTAGTAGTAATGGAAGTGGTGTTACGACTTTAATCTTCACCGTAACAATAGGGGCACAAATAACTCCATTTTTTTTGTTAGTTTTATTTTATTACCAATCATTTAGCTTCATTGGTATTTGGTTAGTGAATTAAAATAACCACAAGCAATTATAAATGAAATACTATACAGCAAGAAACCCAATCTTACATTCAAATTCTCATTAACGGAGTATGATACAATAATTTCAATTAATAATCTATAATCTCACCATTTAACTCTTTTAGAAAGGTCTAGGGTAACGAAATAGTTATCTTTCATAAGTGACATGAATTACCAGACTTCAGGAAACTAATGGCAAAGGCAAGACAATAGACTTGGTATAAAGATTTAGTTTAAGCTAGGAGCTTTGGGTTGAAGACCCGTACCGAGTCAGAGCTAGGAGCTGACTCACTCACTCAACTACTCCATAGTATGACTTCAGCTCTGCCAGAAGGCGACGCGTGGCGTCAATTCTAGAACCACCAATTGGTCACTACAGTAGTGGTTATACATTCGTAATACCTAACCTAATAATAATATAATATAATATTATAATTATAATAATCATGGGGAAAGATATAATATAATACAATATAATACAATGAGAGTACTTTTGATGATTCATACTGTACCCGATAATAATATATAGTCGAACCTGCTTTATCTAGCTAGTAATAAAGTGGTTCGCGATATATTATTACAGAACTTATTTTAACCAGGCCTTTTATTTTTGTATATAATGGAGTGAAGTAGGGGCACGTAACAGTGGTAATAATAGTAGTAGTAATAATAGTAACAGTAGTAGCAGCAATAGAGGCAGAGGTAACTCTAGGTACTACTGCTGCTGCTGCTGCTACTACTACTACTACTACTACTACTACTACTACTACTACTACTGTTACTACTACTACTACTGTTACTACTACTACTACTGCTACTAGTGCTACAACTTATACTACTACTTCTACTACTACTATTGCTACTACTACTACCACCATCACAACCACTGCCAAAACATGGACCAGCAGAGTTACTGCTAATGCTCTTTCACATTATTTTTTTACTAATACTTAAATTGTTTACGTAGATTTGATAAAACAATAATATGTCTGGTTAGTTGCACATGCGTCTTTGTACCCAACATAATCTAGGTTTTCTCTCAACATCATTACAGGTCCTCCATTATGCTCTTAGAAATTAAAAAATCCCAACATGGATAAACTAGATTCAGAAATTGTGCCATAAATGGTAGTGAGAAGCTGCTCTCCAAATTATAAATATGCTGTTTACTCTCACTGTGTAAACTTAGGTGCTAAGCTAAATAAATTCAACCAAGCTGACAGCAGAGTCAGCCAGGCTGAATGCAGAATCAGCCAGGCTGACAGTAGAGTCAACCAGACAGATAGCAGTCAACCAGACTGAGAGATGAGTCAGCGAGATTGACAGCAGAGTTAGACAGATTGACAGAAGAGTCAGCTAGGCTGACAACTGGGTAAGCCAGGCTGTCAGTAGAGTCAATCAGGCTGACAGCTCTACCACAGAACTATGCTATTTATTGTGTTTTATTATATAGTCCATATAACTTTTCTTCCACTATTTACTTTTCACTTTCATCTACAAGCACACACACACACACAAACTCACACACACACACACACACACACACACACACACACACACACACACACACACACACACACACACACACACACATACACGCACACACATACACACACATACACACACTTCACACACACACACACACACACACACACACACACACACACACACACACACACACACACACACACACACACACACATACACACACACACACACACACACACACACACACACACACACACTCACACACACACACACATACACACATACACATACACACACACACACATACACACACACACACATACACACACATACACACACACACACACACACACACACACACACACACACACACACACACACACACACACACACACACACACACATGGAAGGACAAGCACATACCCCAGAAACACCTGCAGAAGGACTCCAGCCACGACATCCCCAAGGCAACTGAACAATCCAAACCAACCATCACACACCGATCCCTCTGTTCCCACCCCCCGCACCACAGTTACAGTATTAGAACAGAAGTTGAAGGTTTGGTACACAAATGCAGATGGATTAACGAATAAACCTGAGGAATGGCAAGAAAGAATCAATGAGAAGTCCCCAGACATCATAACAGTTACAGAAACAAAACTCACGGAGACAATAACAGATGCAATCTTCCCACCAGGATACCAGATCATGAGGAAAGATAGAAGGGGCAGAGGGGGAGGTGGGGTTGCTCTCCTCGTAAAAAACAGATGGAAATTCGAGAAAATGGAAGGCATAGATGAGACGGGAGAAAGAGACTACATAGTAGGTACACTTCAGTCTGGGGAACACAAAGTGGTCATTGCAGTGATGTATAATCCACAACAGAACTGCAGGAGGCCAAGAGAGGAATATGAAGAGAGCAACAGAGCAATGGTGGACACACTTGCTGAGGTGGCAAGAAGAGCTCACTCCAGCAGAGCAAAGTTGCTGGTTATGGGAGATTTCAACCACAGGGAGATTGACTGGGAAAACCTGGAGCCACATGGGGGTCCCGAAACATGGAGAGCCAGGATGTTGGACGTGGTGCTGGAACACCTCATGCACCAACATGTTAAGGACACTACCAGAGTGAGAGAGGAGGATGAACCAGCAAGACTGGACCCTTTGCTCACCCTGGGCAGCTCAGACATTCAGGACATCAAGTATGAGAGCCCCCTAGGAGCTAGCGACCACGTGGTTCTGTGCTTTGAATACATAGTAGAGCTGCAAGTGGAGAGAATAACAGGAGTTGAATGGGAAAAGCCTGGCTATAAAAGAGGGGACTACATAGGGTTGAAGAACTTCCTGCGGGAGGTCCAGTGGGACAGAGAACTGGCAGGAAAACCAGTAAATGAAATGATGGAATATGTAACAACAAAATGCAAGGAGGCAGTGGAAAGGTTTATTCCCAAGGGCAACAGTAACAACGGGAAGACCAGAACGAGCCCCTGGTTTACCCGACGGTGTAAGGAGGCAAAAACAAAGTGCATTAGAGAATGGAAAAAGTACAGAAGGCAGAGAACAAACGAAAATAGGGAGATCAGTCGCAGAGCCAGGAATGAGTATGCATAGGTAAGGAGGGAGGCCCAGCGACAGTATGAAAATGACATAGCATCGAGAATAAGATTAACCCGAAACTGTTGTATAGCCACATCAGGAGGAAGACAACAGTCAAAGACCAGGTGATAAGATTAAGGACAGAAGGTGGAGAACTCACAAGAAATGATCAGGAGATATGTGAGGAGCTGAACAGGAGATTTAAGGAAGTTTTTACAGTAGAGACAGGAAGGGCTGTGGGAAGACAGCACAGAAGGGAACATCAAGAGGGAATATGCCAACAAGTGTTGGATGACATACGAACAACCGAGGAGGAGGTGAAGAAGCTCTTATGTGACCTTGACACCTCAAAGGCGATGGGACCGGACAACATCTTCACATGGGTCCTTAAGGGAGCGGTCAGGTGTATCATATCGACGTCTTTATTTTTCAACCGATTACGTTCATTTTTGGTGTACTATTAGAAGCTTATATTAATACGCGAGCCTGATTTTCAAATGCCTCGAAAAACTGCTCAGGTTCATTATCAACAAAACGAGGTACTAGCGGCTGTGCTTTTTGCACATTAAACTTGTCACCAACAATGCTGGAAACGCCTCCTCTCCTCTCTATCAAACCCCTCTTTGGTAAATGAACGTTGCTTTCTGGTTGTTTCAAGATTGAGTTTGGCCAGCTTGAGCGCAAACGAAGCTGACTCTCCCTGTTCACCATCTGCTTCACAAAATTGCTGGTCTGATTGCTCCGGTGTTAGTCCTCCCACATTACGAAGGAATTAAAGAGGAGATCTGCCCCAGTAGCAGCAGACATCTCAGTTTAGTGCACCATACTTGCTTCAACCTTTACTTTGGTATCAATAGCGTCAAGAAGCTGCGCATCAGTAAAGATTCATTGATATTCTATGCCAACGGAACGAGCAATTTACCAGCAGCGCTGTAGAGATAGTTTGGGCAAATTTAGGAGAGGATACTCAGACACCAGTGGCCTCACATGTGTTGGTGACTGTTGCAAACCCTGAATGGTTTGCAATGATTATTATGTATATATATATATATATAATTATTATCTTTTCATATAATTTTATACTGTTTATATTTGCGATAATAACTAAATCGCGAATATATTGCTTTATAATATTATTTGACGTAGTTATGTTGTTAGGTAGGATGTTACATATTATGTGCTCAGTTCAAGTCTTGATTGTCTAACTACTGTAATTATCGCTTGTGGCTCGGTAGACTGCCGGCTTCTTGCTGGACAGCGACCCACGGAGCTATCACGTGATCGAGAGGGGGTGTCCTCACCTCGCCTGAAGTATTCAGTCTGGTCTAGACTCTCTTGGTGGTTGGACAGATTGTCTGTCTCATTATTCTTGTTAGTTCTGTAGAACTCTGTTCACAGAACATTGTATAGACTTAGTGATTTTCGACGTTGTACTGAGGTTGTGTGTCGCATAGACACTCTGAACAACTCAGGTCCTGAGCTGTAGCTTCTGACCTAACTTGTACTGGTATCTGTGTATTATCACAGTCGGGGATTTTCTTATGCTGAACTTAGATTCAGTATTATGGGAGCTTTGTGACTTTTGTGGAGGATCTGCTGATGGTTCCTACTAGCTGTCGTTATATTATCTCCTTGTTCCTGATTGTGTCGCAGTTGCTTGTTATATTGCTATTGGGCTTAGCATTCTTTTTATTGTTCAAGTAGACTGTTCTGACTGCCAGTTGGTCAAGAAGTTAGTTTATTTGAGGACTTTGTCAGTCACTTGTTTAAGTCTAGTCGAGTCGTGAGACATAGCGAACTACTTAGAGCACTTACTCACATACACACTTACTTGTACATATTTGTAATATCTTATTAAATGTTAATGTACCAGACGGTACTTAAGAATTATAAATGTGATATGTGCTTTCAGCACAATAATATTGTACTCGAGAGAAGTGATATTATTTTGATTACTGTGATTAATTTAATTTAATTTGATAATATACCTCTAGACTTAATACATTTATTAAATTTTAATTTCTCTAGTTAGTAGCCTACCAGTTGTAATCCTGAAGCACTATTGAATCATACTGAATTCTAATGGATAATTGGACAAGGATACTGACTACTTGTTATGAAAACCCAGTAACAGGCTAGATGCTAGAAGGGCAGTCCTTTCTAGTATTCACTGGAGATCTTTAAGCTTTTAGAATCGCATTTTTTGTAACAGTGACATAGCCCAGTATAGCAAAATGCTGTGATGCATGCAACACACAGCAATAACACAGAACAACTTGCAGGATACACACAGTACCAAGGCTGACTCGCAATGCGGAAAGCGATAGCAGAGACAATCTGAACGATACTAAAACCAGAGACAGCTCCAGCTGCCAGGTAGGCCCCCATATTACGAACACAGGAATATTATGGCCTGTGAACTTGGTCTTAATGAGATTAAAGTGGAGCAAACAAAACTCAACAATAGTATATGACTTGTATTTTCCTTCACCAGGTATAAAAAGCAAGTATTTACAAGTACGTACACTATGTACAGTGGTGGAATAGTAAGTGTACAACACAGTGACAAAAGATGGCAAAAGCAGAAGCCAGAGAATGCACCATGCTCAACCAGCAGCTCAGGCAAGACTGTCGATTCACTTGGCACAAGTGAACCACGTTGCTTCAGCTATGACGGGCTTGTCTGGAACTGGCCAATGAACCGAGGTACTGATTTAACGGTACCCTATTGATTATTAAATCCTTAGCATCTGGTTTGCTGGTCTGGAGGCAGCCTATATGGGAGTGTGACATTCGCTGAATAAATTGTAACATACTCGTAGCATGCCACAATTCCTCTGTTGTGATGTGTGCTGCCTTGATGTGTTGCAATAAGGTAGCATTTTGTGTTGTAGTGATGTCTGTTGCAGTAAGGTAGTGATTTGTGTTGTAGTGATGTGTGTTGCAATGGTGTGTGCTGTTGTGATGTGTGCAATAGTGAGGTAGTGATATGTGCTCTTATGATGGGTGCTAGAGTGAGGTAGTGATGTGTGCTGTAGTGACATATGTTGCAGTGAGGCAGTGATGTGTACTGTAGTGAAGTGTGTTGCGATATTGTTGTGATATGTGCTGTTGTGAGGTAATCATGTGTGCTGTAGTGATGTGTGTTACAGTGAGGTATTGATGTATGTTACAGTGAGGTAGTGATGTGTTACAGTGAGGTAGCGATGTGTGCTGTAATAATCCCAATATTCTTCAATTGGTGTCATGGAACATTTCCTAACTCAAGCTGTTATGATGTGTGTTGAGGTGATTCGCTAGAGTGTGAGTGTATTTGAAGAGCTGTTTCTTATAATGAGTGCTGTAGTAATGTTTCTTGCTATGGCATATTTGTAGTGATGTATGGTATTACAACCCAGGCACAATAAGGCCTGTTATCCAGGGTGTAAAGGGGAGCAAGGAGCAGAACAAACACAGCTGAATGACTTTGAAATATATTTTCCTTCAACAAGAGCGATAGCAAATATTTACACGTATGTACACTATATACACTTGGAAATGTATGTGTAGAACACGGTTAGTCAAAGGCAAAAACACAGCCTGGAGACAGAATGGACAACCGTACTCAACCAGCTCTAGAATGGAAATGACAAGAGTGGACAGGTGAGTGGTGACCACGACACCTCCACAATTGCCAGACCCACCTTCTCATTGACTGAATCTAGGTACTGATCGAACGATGGGGCCCCATCGTTCGACCCTTAGTACTGGTTCGCTGGTTGGGGAGATAGCCTTTTAATGAGGGTGTATACATGCACCGAATAAAGGTTACATGCTCTTTGCATGCCACATATTTTGTTGTAATGTGTGCTGGAATGTATATTGGGTATATATTCTGCAATATGTATTATATTTTGCGATGTGTGAAGTGTTGTTATTTTCAGCAGTACGTGATGTTATATCTAATGAAGTGAAGTGTGCTATACAAATGTGTTTTACACGTGCATGCTGTAAATATGTGTCCTGTAACAGAGTATGTTCATTAATGATGTGGTCATGAGGTATGCGATGATAGAGGATGTAGTGATGGGTGTAGTCATGATGTGTGCTGTTGAGATGTGCTCTTGTGAAGTATATTGTTGTGATGTGTACTGCTGAGATGTGTTTTGTTGTGATGTGTGTTTAGTATGTGTTTCAGTATGCATTTGCTGTTCTGATGTGAGATGTTGGGATGAGTTGTGATATAGAGATGAGTATTCTTGTGATGTGTGCTACAGTGAGACAGTGATGAGTGCTGCTGTAATGTCTGCTGCAGTGGGGTACCGATGAGTGCTGTTGAGATATGTGCTGCAGTGACGTAGTGATATGTGTTGCAGTGAAGCAGAGATGCGTGTTGCAGTGAGGTGGTGATGTGTGTTGCAGTGAGGTAGTGATGTGTGTTGCAGTGAAGCAGAGATGCGTGTTGCAGTGAGGTGGTGATGTGTGTTGCAGTGAGGTGGTGATGTGTGTTGCAGTGAGGTGGTGATGTGTTGCAGTGAGGTGGTGATGTGTGTTGCAGTGAGGTGGTGATGTGTGTTGCAGTGAGGTGGTGATGTGTGTTGCAGTGAGGTGGTGATGTGTGTTGCAGTGAGGTGGTGATGTGTGTTGCAGTGAGGTGGTGATGTGTGTTGCAGTGAGGTGGTGATGTGTGTTGCAGTGAGGTGGTGATGTGTGTTGCAGTGAGGTGGTGATGTGTGTTGCAGTGAGGTGGTGATGTGTGTTGCAGTGAGGTGGTGATGTGTGTTGCAGTGAGGTGGTGATGTGTGTTGCAGTGAGGTGGTGATGTGTGTTGCAGTGAGGTGGTGATGTGTGTTGCAGTGAGGTGGTGATGTGTGTTGCAGTGAGGTGGTGATGTGTGTTGCAGTGAGGTGGTGATGTGTGTTGCAGTGAGGTGGTGATGTGTGTTGCAGTGAGGTGGTGATGTGTGTTGCAGTGAGGTGGTGATGTGTGTTGCAGTGAGGTGGTGATGTGTGTTGCAGTGAGGTGGTGATGTGTGTTGCAGTGAGGTGGTGATGTGTGTTGCAGTGAGGTGGTGATGTGTGTTGCAGTGAGGTGGTGATGTGTGTTGCAGTGAGGTGGTGATGTGTGTTGCAGTGAGGTGGTGATGTGTGTTGCAGTGAGGTAGTGATGTGTGTTGCAGTGAGGTGGTGATGTGTGTTGCAGTGAGGTAGTGATGTTGACTGTAATGATAATAATGTTCTTCATATGGTACTTGGTGGTGATGGTAATGGTGAAGGAGGTGGGAGTGGTGGTAGCAGTGCCGGTGGTTATGGTGGTAGTGGTGGTGGTGGCGGTAATGCTAGAAATTGCAGTGGATTTGGTTATTGTGGTGATGGTTATAATGGTGGTGGGGGTCGTAGTGGTAGAAGTTATAATACTTACGGTGATGATGGTGATGGGGAAGGTGGTAGTGATGATAATGGTGGTGGTAGTAGCCGATAGCGAAAGAGGTTGTATGGTGGTGGTGGTGGTAGCTGTGGTGGTGGAAGTCGTGGTGGTGGTAGTGGTGGTGATAGTGCAGGAGGTGCTGCTGATGGTGCTAGTTGTACTGCTGGTAGTTGTAGCGTTCGTACTGGTGATGGTGGTGGAGGTAGTAGGGATGGTGGTGGTGGTAGTGGTGATATTGGTGGTAGTAGTGGTGATGGTGGTGGTGGTAGTGGTGATGGTGGTAGTGGTGATGGTGGTAGTGGTGATGGTGGTGGTAGTGGTGATGGTGGTGGTGGTGGTAGTAGTGATGGTGGTAGTGGTGATAGTGGTGGTGGTGGTAGTGGTGATGGTGGTGGTAGTGGTGATGGTGGTAATGGTAGTGGGGATGGTGGTAGTGGTAGTGGTGATGGTGGTGGTGGTAGTGGTGATGGTGGTGGTGGTAGTGGAGTTGGGGGTGGTGGTGGTAGTGGAGTTGGGGGTGGTGGTGGTAGTGGTGATGGTGGAGGTGGTAGTGGAGTTGAGGGTGGTGGTGGTAGTGGAGTTGGGGGTGGTGGTGGTAGTGGTGATGGTGGTGGTGGTAGTGGTGATGGTGGTGGTGGTAGTGGTGATGGTGGTGGTTGTAGTGGTGATGGTGGTGGTGGTAGTGGGGATGGTGGTGGTAGTGTGGATGTTGGTGGTGGTAGTGTGGATGGTGGTAGTGGTGATGGTGGTGGTAGTGTGGATGGTGGTGGTAGTGGTGATGGTGGTGGTGGTAGTGGTGATGGTGGTGGTAGTGGGGATGGTGGTGGTGGTAGTGGTGATGGTGGTGGTGGTGGTAGTGGTGATTTTGGTGGTGGTGGTGGTAGTGGTGATGGTGGTGGTTGTAGTGTTGATGGTGGTGGTGGTAGGGGTGATGGTGGTGGTGGTAGTGGTTATGGTGGTGGTGGTAGTGGGGATGGTGGTGGTGGTGGTACTGATGGTGGTGGTAGTGGTGATGGTGGTGGTGGTGGTAGTGGTGATGGTGGTGGTGGTAGTGATGGTGGTGGTGGTACTGGTGATGGTGGTGGTAATGGTGGTGGTGGTAGTGGTGATGGTGGTGGTGATAGTGGTGATAGTGGTGGTGGTAGTGGTGGTGGTGGTGGTAGTGGTAGTGGTGGTGGTCGTAGTGGTGATGGTGGTGATGATAGTGGGGATGGTGGTGGTGGTAGTGGTGATGGTGGTGGTGGTAGTGGTGATGGTGGTAGTGGTAGTGGTGATGGTGGTGGTGGTAATGGTGATGGTGGTGGTGGTAGGGGTGATGGTGGTGGTGGTAGTGGTGATGGTAGTGGTGGTAGTGGTAATGGTGGTGGTTGTAGTGTTGATGGTGGTGGTGGTAGGGGTGATGGTGGTGGTGGTAGTGGTTATGGTGGTGGTGGTAGGGGTGATGGTGGTGGTGGTAGTGGTTATGGTGGTAGTGTGGAAAGAGAGACTGATGGTGTTAGTGGTGGTTCCGGGCATAGTGGTGGTGGTGGTTCTGGGAGTAGTGGTGGTGATGGCTCTGGGTGTAATGGTGGTGGTTCTGGGAGTAGTGGTGGAGATAGTTCTGGGTGTAGTGGTGGGGGTTCTGGGGGGGGGTAGTGGTGGTGGTTCTGCTTGTAGTGGTGGTGGTGGTTCACGGTGTAACGTGAGTGGTGGTTCTGGGCGTAGTGGTGGTGATGGTTTTGGGTGTAGTGGTGGTGGTTCTGCGTGTAGTGGTGATGGTTCTGAGTGTAGTGTTGGTGGTTCTTGTTGTAGTGGTGGTGGTTCTGTGTGTAGTTGTGGTGTTTCTGCGTGTAGTGTTGGTGGTCCTTGTTGTAGTGGTGGTGGTGGTTCCGGGTATTGTGGTGGTGGGGTAATGCGAGTAGTGGTGGTGGGGTAATGCGAGTAGTGGTGGTGGTGGTTCTATGTGTAGTGGTGGGGGAGGTTCAGGGTGGAGTGATGGTGGTGGTTCTGGGTGTAGTGGTGTTTCTGTGTGTTTTGATGGTGGTGGTTCTGGGCGTAACGGTTTTAGCGATTCTGGGTGTAGTGCTGGTGGTGGTTCTGGGTGTGATGGTTATGGTTCTTGGTGTAGTGACGGTGGTGCTTCTGATTGTAGTAGCGGTGGAGGTTCTGGGTGTAGTGATGATGGTGGTTCTGGGTGTAGTTGTGGTGGTTCTTGGTGTAACGGTGGTGGAGGTTCTGGGTGTAGTGGAGTTTCTGGGTGTAGTGGTGGTGATGGCTCTGGGTGTTGTGGTGGTGATGGCTCTCGATGTAGTGGTGGTGGTTCTGGGTGTAGTGGCGGTGATGGCTCTGGGTGTAGTGGTGGTGATGGCTCTGGGTGTAGTGGTGGTGATGGCTCTCGATGTAGTGACGGTGATGGCTCTGGTTGTAGTGCTGGTGATGGTTCTGGGTGTGGTGGCGGTGATGGCTCTGGGTGTAGTGGTGTTGCAACCCCTGAATGGCTTGCAATGTATATTATGGATATATATTACATGTATATTACATTTTCATATAATTTTATATTGCTTATATTTGCGATAATAGCTAAATCGTGAATATGTTGCTTTATATCATTATTTGACTTAGTTAAATATTGTTAGGTAGGATGTAACATATTATGTGCTCATAGTTCAAGTCTTGATTGTCTAACTACTGTAATTATCGCTTGTGGCTCGTTACTCTGCCGGCTTCTCGTTGTTGCTGGGCAGCAACCGTCCACGGAGCTATCACGTGATCGAGGGGGGGTGTTCTCACCTCGCCTGAAGTATTCAGTCTGGTCTAGACTCTCTTGGTGGTTGGACTTATTCCTGACAAGTGCCTAATTCTCCCCTATAGACCCTTGTTGGAAGATCGTCTCTGTCTCATTATTATTCTTGTTAGTTCTGGAGACTCTGTTCACAGAACATTGTATAGACTTAGTGATTTTCGACGTTGTACTGAGGTTGTGTGTCACATAGACACTCTGAGCAACTCAGGTCCTGAGCTGTAGCTTCTGACCTAATTTGTACTGGTATCTGTGTACTATCACAGTCGGTGATTTTCTTATGCTGAACTTAGATTCAGTATTATGGGAGTTTCGTGACTTTTGTGGAGGATCTGCTGAAGGTCCCTACTAGCTGTCGTTATATTATCTCCTTGTTCCTGATTCTGTGTCGCAGATGCTTGTTATATTGCTATTGGACTTAACATTCTTTTTATTGTTCAAGCAGACTGTTCTGATTGCCATTGGTCAAGAAGTTAGTTTATGAGAGAACTTTGTCAGTCACTTATTTAAGTCTAGTCGAGTCTTGAGACATAGCGAACTACTTAGAGCACTTACACACATACACACCAACTTACTTGTATATATTTGTAATACCTTATTAAATGTTAATGTACCAGACGGTACTTAAGAATTATAAATGTGATATGTGCTTTCAGCACAATGCTACTGTACACGAGAGAAGTGATTAATATTATTTTGATTATTGTGATTAATTTAATTTAATTTGATGTACGCCTAGACAACTTAATTAATAAATTTATTAAATTTTAATTTCTCTAGTTAGTAGCCTACCAGTTGTAATCCTGAAGCACTACTGAATCATACTGAATTCTAATGGATAATTGGACAAGGATACTGACTACTTGTTACGAAAACCCAGTAACAGGCTGGATGCTAGAAGGGCAGTCCTTTCTAGTACTCACTGAAGATCTCTAAGCTTTTAGAATCGCGTTTTTTGTAACAAGTGGTGGTGATGGCTCCCGATGTAGTGGCGGTGATGACTCTGGTTGTAGTGCTGGTGATGGTTCTGGGTGTAGTGATGATGGCGGTTCTATGTGTAGTATTAGTTCTGTGTGTTGTGGTGGTTGTGGTTCTTGGTGTAGTGGTGGTTGTGGTTCTGGGTGTTGTGGTGTTTCTGTGTGTTCTGGTGTCTGCGGTTCTAGATGTACTAACGGTTCTGTGTTTTGATGGTTGTGGGTGAAGCGGTTGTAGTGGTTCTGGGTGTAGTGCTGGTGGTGGTTCTAGGTGTAATGGTTCTGGTTCTGGTTGTAGTGACGATGGTGGTTCTGAGTGTAGTGGTGTTGGAGGTTCTATGTGTACTGGTAGTAGTGATTTTGCGTATAGTGGTTGTGGTTCTGGGTGTAGTAGAGATGGTGGTTCTGTGTGTAGTGGTGGTAGTGAATTTGTGTGCAGTAGTGCTATTGGTTCTGGGAGTAGTGGTGGTGGTTCTTGGTGCAGTGGTGGTTCTGGGAATAGTGGCGCTGATCGCTCTTCGTGTAGTGGAGATGCTTCTGGGTGCAGTGGTGGTGGTGGTTCTGTGTGTAGTAGTGGTGGTGCTTCTGAGTGTAGTAGTGGTGGTTCTGGATGTAATGGTGGTCGTGGTTCTGGGTGTAGTTGTTCTGTGTGTTGTGGTGGTAGTGGTTCTGGGTGTAGTGGTAGTTCTGTGTGTTTTGGTGGTGGTGGTTCTGGGTGTAGTGATTGTGGAGGTTCTGGGTGTAGTGCTGGTGGTGGTTCTGGGTGAGGTGCTGGTGGTGGTTCTGGGTATAGTGGTTAAGGTTTTGTGGTGGTTCTGTGTGTTCTCGTTGCGGTGTAGCGATTGTGGTGGTTCTGGGTGTAGAGGTGGTGGTGGTTCTGGTTGTGGTTATAGTTCTGGGTGTAGCGATTGCAGTGGTTCTGGGTGTAGTGGTTGTGATAGTTCTGAGTGTAGTCGTGGTGGTAGTTCTAGGTGTACTGGTGGTGGTTCTGGGTGTAGTGGTGGTGGTTCTGGGTTTAGTGGTGGTGGTGATTCTGGGTGCAGTGATGGTAGTTCTGGGTGTAGTGTTGGTGGTTCTGGGTGTAGTGGTACTAGTTCTGGGTATTTTGGCGGTAATTCTGGGTGTAGTGGTTGTGGTGGATCTCAGTGTAGTTTAGGTGGTGGTTCTGGGTGTAGTGGGGGGTGGTTGTGGGAGAAGTGGTGGTGGTGCCTTAGGGTGTAGTGGTGGTTCTGTGTGTTGTGGTTGTGGTGGTTCTAGGTATTACAATCCAGGAGTCCAAATGGCCTGTTATCCTGGGTGTAAAGGGAGCAAAATAAACACAGCAGAAAAGTTTTGACTTATATTATCCTTCACCAATTTAGAACAGCAATATGTACACTATATACACTATGTACAGTGATAGGTATTAGTGCACTCCACGATAAGCAAGGCAGAACAGAAGCCACAAGAGAGCAGACCGTGCTTCAACCAGCTCTAGAATGGGAATGACAAGGGCAGACAGGAGAGAGGTACAAACATAACCTCTGCGATTGCCAAAACCGTCTTCTTATTGGCTGGAACCTGGTTACTAGTTGAACGACGGGGCCCCATCGTCAACTCTCAGTCACCTGGTTCGCTGATTGGGGGAGATAGCCTGTAAATGAGGGTGTGTACATGCGCCGAATAAAGGTTACGTACTCTTTGCATGCCACACCCCCACCCCGAGAAGGCTCAGGATTAGGCTGTCACCTCCCAGCGGTAACCGTGCCGCCATGGCACAAAATAATGGGACCGCCTTTCCTTTCAACCATCCAACTCTTAGATAGAGCTCAGCTTTTCTCGTGGCAAAAAGCCAAACCCTAAACTTAAAGCGAGACAGCAAACAGTCGCGCTAGCTTAGGTCCAAGATACAGGCGGACGGTAGCCCGTATCCCCTCACTAAAAAAAAAACCCCACACCAGGGGATAAAAAAAAAGAGCATGAAAGGGGTTACCACAAATAACCTAACATCCTAACCTAATATACATAATTACATAATATAGTTAGACTCTAGATAAAGAGTCTGCCAACATATTTTCTTTGCCGGCAATATATTTAATTCTGAGAGAGTAAGATTGCAGCCTTAAAGCCCAACGCATGAGCGTTGTCTCGATGACTCACGAAATCGTAATGACACGGGTTCAATCCCGGCCGGGGTATGGTTTGGTTGGTTTCATGAGCGGTGTGTTGTGGTTCTTCATGGCTTGGAGATATACTAGAGGATTGTGATCACTGTAGACGGTGACCACCCGCGATGTCTGGCCCACATAAACATCGAAATGCTCCAAAGCCAGTACCAGCGCGAGGGCTTCTTTTTCAATGGTAGAGTAAGCCCTCTGATGCGGCTGGAATTTGGCAGAGAAGTAGGCTACAGGCTGCAACTCCTCGTTCTCGTTTTGCAATAGAGCTGCCCCAACCCCAGACTCACAAGCATCAACCTGTAATGAAAAAAGGTTTGGAGAAGTCTGGAGACAAAAGAATGGGTGCAATACGCAATAATCTTTTTGCTTTATCAAAAGCATTTTGACATTCTGGGGTCCAATTAAAGGGAACTTTATGACTGGTAAGAGAGGTAAGAGGGGCTACAATATCTGAGAAATTCTTACAGAATCTTCTTTAAAATCCTATCATGCCTAGGAAACGTTGAAGAGATTTCCTATCATGAGGAACTGGATAATCTTTAATAGCAAGAACTATAGCAAGTTAAGGAGCAACTTTACCACTACCTACTTCATGGCCTAGAAAAGTGACAGCGGCCTGGCCAAAGGAAGATTTAGATAAATTAACAGTTAAATGGGAACTCTGAAAGGTCTCAAAAAAATACTTAAGTCTAAGTAGGTGTTGATCCCAAGTATCAGACACCACAACAATATCATCCAGGTACGCTGCCGTGCCTTCAAGTCCTTTAATAGCCTGATGGATAAGTTTCTGGAATGAAGAGGGGGAGTTTTTCATTCCGAAAGGGGTAACTGTGTATTGATAATGACCTCCTGGAATTACGAAGGCAGAGATTTCCTTCGCCTTGTCCGTCAAAGGTACCTGATAGTAACCTTTAAGGAGATCTAACTTGGACACAAAAGTAGCCTTACCCACAAAGTCAATTACGTCATCCAGACGAGGAAGAGGGTAAGCATCTGTGATTGTGACCTCATTCACCTTACGGTAGTCTGTACACATACGAAACCCTCCATCATCTTTTTAACAAGGATGCACGGTGAAGCCCATGTACTAGATGACTCCTCCACTAACCCATGCTCTAACAGAAATTCTACTTCCTGCTGAAGTAGCCTCTGCTTTTCAGGATTAGCTCTGTAGGGGGAGAGTTTAATAGGTTTAGAGTTTCCCACATCTACATCATGATAACCTAACGTACATTTTTTCGGCACATCCGAAAAAATATTAGGGTATGACTGTAGAAGCTCAGTTAAACTTGTTGCTTGCGTTTCAGATAGTCTCTCCATTAAAGGGCTAGAGTCCTTGAGGAGGACAGAATTTGAAAGTTTAACATTAATTTCAGAAACAGAGTGCAAAGAATCAGAGTCGTCCTCAGAGGAAGAGGACAGAGGAAGAGGGCATTACTGGGACTTTATCTGGTGTATGAAAAGATTTTAATTGATTAATGTGGTAAGTTTTAGTTTTTGAGGTCTTATCAATGGGAGCTACCACATAATTTACATCAGATAATTTACTTACAATTTGCATAGGTCCCGTAAATCTAGCTTTCAAGGTGTGGCCAGGTATAGGTTCCTGCACCAACACCTTGTCTCCTGGATGGAAGGAGCGGAATTGTGCACTTCTGTCATACCTCTGTTTCATCTTATTTTGAGCTGTCTTTAGGTTAGCCTTGGCTAACTGACGTGCCACCTGCAACCTTGAAGACGGGTTGTAGAGTGTTGAGCTAACGTCTTCTCCCATCCATCCTTCTTTGAGCACCCGAAGAGGACCTCGTACATTGTGCCCAAAGATCAGCTCAAACGGACTATACCCGATAGACTCTTGCACCGTTTCTCGCACTGAGAACAGCAACAAAGATAGTGATTCATCCCAGTCTGTAGGAAAATGCATGCAAAAAGTTCTCATCATGGTTTTTAACGTCTGATGGAATTTTTCCAAGGCGGCTTGGGACTGAAGATGATAGGCAGTGGATAAGTTGTGGATTATCCTTAACCTAGTTAATGCTTCCCTAAATGCTTTGGCAGTGAAGTTAGTACCTTGATCACTTTGAATAGTTTTAGGAATGCCAAAACAAGAAATAAATTAAAGCTTTGAGAATAGCTTCAGTATTAATACTGCGCATGTGAATTGCTTCAGGATATCTACTCTATCCATAATGGTAAATAAATACTGATTTCCCGACTTTGACCTAGGTAGTGGACCTACACAATCTATAATTAAATCTGCAAAAGGTTCTCCATCAGCAGGTATAGGTTGGAGAGGTGCAGGTTTAATGGAATGTCCAGGTTTCCCTACTTGCTGACATTCTCGGCAACACCGGATATGATTCTTCACATCCTGCTTTAATTTTGGCCAATAAAATTCTTTTGTGATTCTATACAAGGTTTTTGTAATTCCTAAGTGACCTCCTAATGAAGTATTATGAGCTATATTCAATATTTGAGGTCTAAACTTTGTTGGAACCACTAACCTGTCAGACAATTGCCGGCCCTCTATCTCCTTACCAGTCTCAGTGCAGATCAAATAATCGTTTTTAAGTTCATACTTGACCGGATGATCCAAAGAGGATTTACCCATGGCTGCCTGAAAAGCGAAATTTAAAGAAGGGTCCTTTCGTTGTTCCTCCCGGAAGGACAGTCCCTCGGGCATGGAAACAGAGATATGTGGCAATCCTGCAATCTGGGAATAGGAAGGCTTAATCGGGGTCTGTTCACTTTATCTACGAGGCTCTGGCCAGTTTTCCTCGTAAAACAAAGTGGCTATTCCGAGATCGGAGTCGTCCAAGGATAGGTCAACATTCTCGCCAGACAACCCTCGGGAGGTTGCCCGAGTTATGGCCAACACCGGAGAAGAATTAATCATTATAGGTTCAGGACACACACTAGCAGTAGTAATGTTATTACCCAGTAATAACATGGCATCTTTCATGGGGAATCCTTCGGATACACCTACAGTCAAGTACCCAGTGTAATATTTGCACTGTACATAAATTTTATGCAAAGGGACAGAATATATAGCTCCTCCAAATGCTTCCAATAAAACAGAGGAAGTCAAAGAAGTGTTCTTTGAAAGGGGTAATATTCCCTCTCTTATAAGTGAGCAATATGCTCCAGTATCTCTAAAGGTTTTGACTTCAGTTGTTTCTGAGTTTTCCTGAAGGGAAATAAGACTCTTACAATAATAAGGGGCAATCCCTTTTTCTACTTCTCTCGGGGACATGTTACTAGGGATATTAAAGATTTTCCCAATGGGTTGGGGTTTGTGGGGGCAGTTGGGACGGATGTGACCTACTTTGTTACAGAGGAAGCAGACGACAGGCTTGCCCTTTACTCTCTGCTGACGTTGCAACTGGTGTCGTTCTGGCTGGTGTCTCTCTGAATACTATTGTCGAGATGCACTATGTTGAGTAGTTTGTCTCTCAGCAGGTGGATCATAAATTGAGAAGCGTGGCTCACCAGGTGACTTAGTTGGCTGACGTAGACGTTCTCCCTCGGGCTGGCACTTCATTCTCCAAGGTTGACGATCTCTGCTCATGCCAGGCTGTTGAAAAGAGAGACGGGACCGCTCGGACAAGGAGCGGTTAGTTTCGAAGGTATCAGCCAACCTGCCTGCCTCCAATGAAGTGGTTAAGCCACGATCCTGCAGAAAGACTCGAACCTCTGGTCCCACAGACTCCAGCAGGTTGTCAATCAGAATAAGCTGCACCAGATCCTCAAAAGTGGCGACACCACTTGCTTTATACCAGCTGGTAAAAACTTTGGTCTGCTGTCGCACAAAATCAACCAGGGATTGACCAAGCTGTCGCTTGCCTAATTTAAATAATTTCTTGTACTTAGCTGGGGTACATGTATATGCTCCCAAAACTGTGGTTTTCACTACTTGATAATCAGAAAATTTAGCGTCATTTAACACTGACGTAAATTCCTGTGCCTTACCAAACAATGCTGTGTGAACCAACGATGCCCAATGCTGTTCCGGCCACCTGAAGGCTCGAGCCTGATTTTCGAAGCTTTCGAAAAATTGTTCTGGTTCGGCCTCATTGAAGCGGGGAACAACCTTACTGCTTTCTGTAAACTAAAATCATTTACAGAATGCGAAAACTGCCTACTTTCTCTTTCCCTATCAAATTCTTCTTTTGCAAATGCTCTCTGTTCCCTAGTCTGCTCAAGATTGATTTTTGCAAGCTCAAGTGCCAACGCCGCTGATTCACCTTGAGACAACCCTGCTGCACTAGACTGACTATTTTGCTCAGTTGATATATCATCTTCCTCCTGCGAGAACATAGTAGTTTTTGCCCTAGCTCCCGTAAAGGGAGGAGTCTGATGTGCCATCTCTTCTTCTCGAAGTTTGTCAGTAATCAATGAACGCAGTTGCGCAGCTGTGAGAGTGCGTTCGTAATTAATGCCAATGGAAAGAGCAATTTGCCAACAACGTTGTAGGGACAATTTAGGTAGGTTATACAAGTATATGCCGACACCAGACGTCTGACTCGTCTAGGTGGCATACCACAATGTACAAGTTATTCACTATGCACAGTACGATTGCAGAATACCCCACCGTAACACGTTAATTTGCAGAACACGCTTAGCTATGCACAGTACGATTGCAGAATACGCATACAAGGTGGATACGCAATAGCAAAGCTGACTGCAAAATTCTTCACACCGAACAGGCTAGTAGCAACTGACACGCAAAATTTGTAAAGCAATGCCAGACAGCCAGCTACACACTGTTCTACAAGATTGACCGTAGCGAAGCGAGCACACCGAACAAGCTAGTAGCGAGCTGTTGAACGATCACACAATAGCAAGGCTGACCAAAGCAAAGTAACTGACATGCAAAATTTGTAAAGCGTTGGCAAAGCTTCTTATTGGCTGGAACCTGGTTACTAGTTGAACGACGGGGCCCCATCGTCAACTCTCAGTCACCTGGTTCGCTGGTTGGGGGAGATAGCCTGTAAATGAGGGTGTGTACATGCGCCGAATAAAGGTTACGTACTCTTTGCATGCCACACTAGGTGTAGCGAGTGTGGTGGTGGTCGTTCTGGGTGCAGTGGTTATGGTTCTTGGTGTAGTGGTTGCAGTGGTTCTGGGTGTAGTGGTTGTGGTGGTTCTGAGTGAAGTGGTGGTGGTGGTAGTTCTGGGTCTAGTGGTGGTGGTTCTGGGTGTTGTGGTGGTGGTGGTTCTGGGTGTAGTGGTGGTGGCTCTGGGTGTAGTGGTGGTGGTTCTGGGTGAAGTGGTAGTTCTGGGTGTAATGGTGGTAATTCTGGGTCTAGTGGTGGTGGTGGTTCTGGGTGTAGCGGTTGTTCTGTGTGTTGTGGTTGTGGTGTTTCTAGGTGTAGCGATTGTGGTGGTTCTGGGAGTAGTGGTGGTGGTGGTTCTGGGTGTAGTGGTGGTATTTCTGGGTTTAGTGGTGGTGGTGGTTCTGGGTGTAATGGTGGTAGTTCTGGGTGTAGTTTTAGTTGTGATTCTCAGTGTAGTTTTGGTGGTGGTTCTGGGTGTAGTGGTGGTGATTGTGGGTGTAGTGGTGGTGATGGTTCTGGGTGTAGTGGTGGTGGTGGTTGTGAGTGTAGTGGTGGTAGATCAGGATGTAATGTTGGTGGTGGTTCTGGGTGTAGTGGTGGTTCTGGGTGTAGTGGTGGTGGTTCTGAGTGAAATGGTGGTGGTGCTTCTGAGTATAGTAGTGGTGAGGGTACTGGGTGTGGTGGTGGTGGTGGTTGTATGTGTAGTGGTGGTGGTGGTTCAGGGTGTAGTGGTGGTGGTTGTTCTGAGTGTAGTGGTGGTAGAGTTTCTGGGTGTAGTGGTGATGGTGGATCTGGGTGTAGTGGTGGTCGTGGTTCTGAGTGTAGTGGTAGTGGTTTTTCTGGGTGGAGTGGAGGAGGTGGCTCTGTATGTAGTGGTGGTAGTGAATTTATGTGTAATGGTGCTGTTGGTTCTGGGAGTAGTGGTGGTGGTTCTGGTTGTAGTGGTGGTGGTGGTTTTGAGTGTAGTGGTGGTGTTGGCAGTTGGTGTAGTGGTGGTGCTTCTGGGTATAGTGGTGATGGTGGTTCTAGGTGTAGTAGTGGTGGTGCTGCTGGGTGCAGTGGTAGTGGTGGTTCTGGGTATAATGGTATTCGTGGTTCTGGGTGTAGTGGTGGTTCTGTGTGTTGTGGTAGTTGTGGTTCTGGGTGTAGTGGTGGTTCTGTGTGTTGTGGTGATGTTGGTTCTGGGTGTAGCGGTTGTGGTGGTTCTGTGTGTAGTGGTGGTGGTGGTTCTGGGTGTAGTGGAGGTGGTGGTTCTATGCATAGTGGTGGTAGTGAATTTGTGTGTAGTGGTGCTGTTGGTTCTGGGAGTAGTGATCGTGGTTCTGGGTGTAGTGGTTGTGAATCTGGGTGTAGTGACAGTGGTGGTTTTGAGTGTAGTGGTGGTGGTTCTGGGTGCTGTGGTTCTGGGTGCAGTGGTGCTGGTAGTGGTTCTGGGAGTAGTGGTGGTAGAGGTTCTGGGTGTAGTGATGATGGTGGTTCTGGGTGTAGTGGTGGTCGTGGTTCTGTGTGCAGCGGTAATGGTGGTTCTAGGTGTAGTGGTGGTGGGTCTGGGTGTAGTGGAGGAGGTGGTTCTGTGTGTAGTGGTGGTAGTGAATTTGTGTGTAATGGTGCTGTTTGTTCTGGGAGTAGTGGTGGTGGTTCTGGGTATAGTGGTGGTGGTTCTGGTTGTAGTGGTGGTGGTGGTTTTGAGTGTAGTGGTAGTGGTGGTTCTGGTTGCAGTGGTGCTGGTGGTGGTTCTGGGTGTACTGGTGCTGGTGGTGGTTCTGGGCATAGTGGTGGTGACGGCTTTTGGTGTAGTGGTGGTGATTCTGGGTGTAGTGTTGGTGGTGACTCTGGGTTTAGCGGCGGTGATGGCTCTGGGTGTAGTGGTTGTGGTGGTTCTGGGTGTACTGGTGCTGGTGGTGGTTCTGGGTGTACTGGTGCTGGTGGTGGTTCTGGGTGTACTGGTGCTGGTGGTGGTTCTGGGTGTAGCAGTGTTCGTCTGTTAATTTGTGAGCCACTGATCTATCCCCTCATCCATTATTCTGTTTAGTCATTGACAGTTGTTCATTACAACTTTATTTGTATTCATGGACTATATAGTATTGTGACAGGTTAAATTAGATCTGCCGCTAAAGCTCCTGGGCCATGAAGAATTAGCCCATATTGTTTTGGAAAATTGCATTTACTTGGATGTAATTCATTATGTACATAACAGTAAATGATAACAAAGATAATTATTGTTTATCAAAGTTACATAGACAAATAGGAATTTGGGACACCTAGGTCGCAAAAATGTCCCCCTTCGATACCTACCACTGTCATATCCACAAGTTGCTCTGGACCTATTAATTACAAATGAAATAAGTATCACCAGGAATTCTGGTAAATATATAAATTTGTGGACTGTATATTAAAATTAATAAACGATTATATATATACAATTTACATAACAGAAAGAGAATATCTTAATATCACTCACCAATTTGGCTGGAGATTAAGGTGTATCATACTCAGAAAACCTCACTGTCTATTCATGAAAATTACACTGGCCAGAGTTACAAACATAAACAAACTTATCTGAGGCTCCTGGAGCTGTCTTGTCCAGTCGCCTGATATCTCAAGTTATGCAGGAATACACATCCAATAATTTCGGCTCCTATTTGAGAGGTGTCAACCCCATTTTAACGTCTAGAGCACGAAAAATGCTTCCCATTATTCACTAACGTCTGTTGCTCAATTCAAACAACAATGGCGAGACTCTTCTCTGCAAGCGCAGAATTTTTCCCATTTTTTATAACAAATTTTTATTAAATACAGTATGGCCATCTATTTACATATAACTACTGTATTTCTGGAAAATATATACAGTATTTTCCACAGTTGTTGAGAAATGGTTTACCAGCTAAGGTTAAAGATTAAATAGGTAATGGCAAGGTAGGCAAACTTGGTAATGGGACACTTGTTGTGGCAATTGTTGTGCCAGGTGTTTGACCACTAGTTACAGTAGGTCTCTGTGACAGAGTTTTGTGGCAGACAGCCTGTACTCCTGTCCACCTTAATTGTTGATTACTAAATGTATCCAAAACATTTTCAATTTCATCATCAGATGGATCTGATTCAAGAAAGTCATTTTCATATTTTGTATAATCTGAATTAGTTATTTTCAGACATTGATTAAGTAATTCAAATTTTACCTCAAGATCATCAAAATCTGTTTGTATCTTGAGTTAATCCTATACAGACTGAAATTAGATTTTGTAATTGTGTAATCTTAGTCTGTAAAGACTGAAACAGAGTTTTCAAACAAGCCATTTTAATGGTATACTGGAAATTCTAGCACCAGAACTGGTGAGTTGAGAAATGGTTTACCAGCTAAGGTTAAAGATTAAATATAGGGGGAACTTAGCTTGATAGACAGCTTTAGCCTACACAGCCGTCCCTGTAGGTGAGGTCTTGAAAAGCTGTCGTAGCCACTTCCCAATGGGCTGAAAAAAATATATATTGAAAATAAATTACCCCTAGGGGTATTATGTCAGTATTTCCAAAACTGATTGCTGACTGGAAAACTTACTTTTGTAGGCTCGATGGCCTGTAATTTGCCGAGTATTGGTAGTTTAATTAGCATAACATGATATCCGCTGTGCAGCTGACCTGTCAATGTTACGATGATTAAAATTACCTGGGTATTTGTAGCTGACCCATACTTGCACCTGGATATCCATAGACTTGATTGAAGAATAGTGGTCCTTGAAGAATGTCTCACTACACTCTGTTGGGTCGAAACACTCGTTGTTAAACTGTTCATCAAGATTTGTTCATTTATTCACAGTCTGTTTACTAAAGAAGCTGATCACACTTCTCTGTAAGTGTTTATTGTGTTTTGTGAGACACTTTGTTCCCACTAACGCACAGATCAATGTTCTTTGTTGGTTATTCCGGCGTCAGTGTGAATCCCAGTAGGATCAAAAATAATCTGACCTCACAGCATCTCCCCGCCCTCACTTGTCCCCAGCATAAAGGAAAAGCTGACCTAGTATTTTTCCCCTCTTTGCCAAACTTCCACTAGGAAGCTGAGCAGAATGCTTGATTCTTGCTGTCTTAAGCATAGACAACAATGTACACTATCTTTACCATGGTAATAAAGTTGGAGCAGGATTTCCTTAATTGTCCTGCTAAAGTAAGAGATGGACTGTCTCTTCTTAAACTAAACTATTTGCAACATCAGACTCTTGTAAGGAGCAGCGGCCGTGTGACCACGTCACATACTCGTACTGCATCTGGGATCAATTGCTGTAGCAGTAAACAAGATGCCCCTTCTGAGAAGGCTGGGCCCCTCAAGACTGAAAGGGCCTGAAGGGGGCTGATACCCCCCTCCTGGAGAAAATTTCTCCACACGTATGGTTACAGATGGTTACTCTGAGGGGAAAGTATGTATAGTTTGTCCCTAAAAAAAGCCTTCGTCGGTGAGGTTTTAGTGCGCTAGCCTGTCAACTTGTGAAGGTCGCAGATCCATGCCCTCGTCCAAGCGTTTCCTGGTAAAGGAAATCACTAAAGCACATATAAATTCGCAATTTTATATAGCGATTATTTTTGAAGATTTTGGTATCACCTTTTTACTGTGATCTTACTGATTCCTTCTCCTACTGATTCCTACTCTCTCCATGTCATTCTACTTTGTTCCATTCTCTCTAAATAATCAAACCACCTCAACAACCCCTCTTCAGTCTTCTAATACTTTTATTAACTCCACACCTCCTCCTAATTTCCACACTACGAATTTTCTGTAAAATATTTACACCAGACATTGCCCTTTGACATAACATCTCCACTGTTTCCAGTCTCCTCCTCGCTGCAGCATTTGCAACCCATGCTTCACACCCATATAAGAGTGTTTGTACCACTACTCTCGTACATTCTTTTCTTTGTCAACTTCCATTTTGTATTTGAATCCCCATAATTTAATCCCACCCTTCTCCCCAACACCCTAGCATTTACTTTTTTTACAACCCCATCTACGAAAATGTTAGACAACCATGATGACATTACACATCCCTATCTAAGACCTACTTTTACTGGGAAGTAATCTCCCTCTCTTCTACACCTGTGCCTCACTATCCACATAAAAACTCTTTACAGCATTTAGTAACTTACTACCTACTCCATACACTTGCAACATCTGCCACATTGTTCCCCTATCCCCTCTATCATATGATTTTTCTAAATCCATAAATGCAAGCTTCCCTACCTTTATCTAAATACTGTTCACATATATGCTTCAATGTAATCACTTGAGCTACACATCCCCTGCTCATTCTAAAGCCTCGTTGCTCATTTGCAGTCCTGCTCTCTGTCTTACCTTTAATTCTTTCAATAATAACCCTACCATTCACTTTACCTGGTATACTCAGTAAAACTATTTCCCTATAATTTTTATGATCCCTTTTGTCCCCCTTCCCTTTATATAAAGGAATTATAGACGCTCTCTGCCAATCCCTAGGTACCTTCTCGTCATTCATTCATTTATTAAACAAAAATATCAACCACTCCAACACTACACATTCCTTGCTTTTAATATTTCTGTCATGATACCGTCAGTTCCAGCTGCTTTACCCCCTTTCATACTAAGTAATGCCTCACGCATCTCCCCCACACTCACATCCTGCTCTTGTTCACTCCTAAAAAATATTATACCACCCTGACCAGTACATGAAATTACTGCCTCCCTTACTTCATCAACATTTAAAAGTCCCTGAAAATATTCTCGCCATCTACCCAATACCTCCAGCTCTCCATCTACTAACTGCCCTACTTTGTTTTTACCTGACAAATCCATTCCTTCCCTAGGCTTTCTTAACCTGTTTATCTCACTCCAAACTTTTACCTTATTCTCAGAAAAATTTGTTGACAGTGCCTCTCCCACTCATTTTATCTCCTTTTGCACCCTTTCACAATTCTCTTCTCCTTTATTTTACTCTCCATATACTCCACTCTTCTTATATCACTTCTGGTTTGTAAAAACCTCTCATTAGCTACCCTTTTCTCTTTTATCACACACTCCATCATTCCACCAATCGCTCCTCTTTCCTCCTGCACCCACCCTCCTAAAGCCACAAACTTCTGCCCAACATTCTAACACTGCATTTTTAACACTATCCCATCTCTCTTCAACTCCCCCACTACTCATAATTGCACTAGTCCATCTTTCTGCCTATAGTTGCCTATATTTCACCTTAAATAACCCCCCTCCCTTAGTTTATAAACTTTCACCTTTCTCTTACTTGCTTTTGCCATTTCCCCTTTGTCCCATCTAACAGTAGCTACAATTAAATAATGGTGTTGCCCCTCTATGAACATGTACATCCTGGAGCCTACCCATCAACCTTTTATCCACAAATACATAATCTAACAAACTACTTTCATTACGTGCTATATTATATCTTGTATACTTATTTATTCTCTTTTTCAAAAAAAAAATATGTGTTACTTATTACCAAACCTCATTCTACACATAGGGCAATTAAAGGCTCCCCATTTTCATTTACCCCTGGCACCCCAAATTTACTTACTACTCCACAATATTATTACCCAGTTTAGTACTAAAATCCCCAACCACAAGTACTCTCTCACTTGGTTCAAAACTCCCCATGCACTCACTCAACATTTCTCAAAATCTCTCTGTCTCTCCTCTACACTTCTCTCTTCTCCAGGTGCATAAACACTTACTATAACCCACTTTTCACATCCAGCCCTTATTTTACTCCACATAATCCTTGAATTTATACATTTTTATTCACTCTTTTCCTGCCATAACTTATCCTTCAATATCATTGCATTCTTTTTACTTAGCTCTAACTCTGTTAGAAACCCCTTACCTAATCCCATTTATTTCTTCCCACAGAAACTCTCCTACATCCTTCAGCTTTGTTTTCTTTTCGTTCATAACATCCACAATCATCTCTTTCTCATCATTCGCACTTTATCCTCGCACATTCAAAAATCCCACTTTGACAGTTTTCTTCTTATTTTTAGTAGGCTATATGGGCAAAGGGGTTACAAGGCTATTGCTCCTGGCATTTCAGTTGACTTTTACAACATGCATGACTTACGGAGGAAAGATTCTTATTCCACTTCCCCATGGACATGAAAGGAAAAGTAATAAGAACAAGAACTATTAAGATTAAATCAAAGAAAACTTAGATGAGTGTGTGTACACAAACGTGTATATGCATGTGTAGTGTGACCTAAGTGTATGTAGAAGTAGCAAGACGTACCTGAAATCTTGCATCATGTAAAACAATTACAAGCTTCTGTTTTACACTCACCTGACAGGACGGTAGTACCTCCCTGGGCAGTTGCTGTCCACCAACCTACCAACCAAATATATATATATATATATATATATATATATATATATATATATATATATATATATATATAAATATATATATTATGACAGGCGTATGACAGGGTGGGTAGGGGGGCAATGTGGCAGATGTTGCAAGTGTATGGTGTAGGAGGTAGGTTACTGAAAGCAGTGAAGAGTTTTTACGAGGATAGTGAGGCTCAAGTTAGAGTATGTAGGAAAGAGGGAAATTTTTTCCCAGTAAAAGTAGGCCTTAGACAAGGATGTGTGATGTCACCGTAGTTGTTTAATATATTTATAGATGGGGTTGTAAGAGAAGTAAATGCGAGGATCTTGGCAAGAGGCGTAGAGTTAAAAGATAAAGAATCACACACAAAGTGGGAGTTGTCACAGCTGCTCTTTGCTGATGACACTGTGCTCTTGGGAGATTCTGAAGAGAAGTTGCAGAGATTGGTGGATGAATTTGGTAGGGTGTGCAAAAGAAGAAAATTAAAGGTGAATACAGGAAAGAGTAAGGTTATGAGGATAAAAAGATTAGGTGATGAAAGATTGGATATCAGATTGGAGGGCGAGAGTATGGAGGAGGTGAACGTATTCAGATATTTGGGAGTAGACGTGTCAGCGGATGGGTCTATGAAAGATGAGCTGAATCATAGAATTGATGAGGGAAAAAGAGTGAGTGGTGCACTTAGGAGTCTGTGGAGACAAAGAACTTTGTCCTTGGAGGCAAAGAGGGGAATGTATGAGAGTATAGTTTTACCAACACTCTTATATGGGTGTGGAGCATGGGTGATGAATGTTGCAGCGAGGAGAAGGCTGGAGGCAGTGGAGATGTCATGTCTGAGGGCAATGTGTGGTGTGAATATAATGCAGAGAATTCGTAGTTTGGAAGTTAGGAGGAGGTGCGGGATTACCAAAACTGTTGTCCAGAGGGCTGAGGAAGGGTTGTTGAGGTGGTTCGGACATGTAGAGAGAATGGAGCGAAACAGAATGACTTCAAGAGTGTATCAGTCTGTAGTGGAAGGAAGGCGGGGTAGGGGTCGGCCTAGGAAAGGTTGGAGGGAGGGGGTAAAGGAGGTTTTGTGTGCGAGGGGCTTGGACTTCCAGCAGGCATGCGTGAGCGTGTTTGATAGGAGTGAATGGAGACAAATGGTTTTTAATACTTGACGTGCTGTTGGAGTGTGAGCAAAGTAACATTTATGAAGGGGTTCAGGGAAACCGGCAGGCCGGACTTGAGTCCTGGAGATGGGAAGTACAGTGCCTGCACTCTGAAGGAGGGGTGTTAATGTTGCAGTTTAAAAACTGTAGTGTAAAGCACCCTTCTGGCAAGACAGTGATGGAGTGAATGATGGTGAAAGTTTTTCTTTTTCGGGCCACCCTGCCTTGGTGGGAATCAGCCAGTGTGATAATAAAAAAAAATAATGTATGTGTAGACAGCAACCGCCGTCCTGCCAGGTGACTGCAAAACAGAAACCACTGTAATTGTTTTGCATGATTGTAGGACTGCTGGTGTCTTTTTTCTGTCTCATAAACACGCTGGATGACAGGTATTTCTTGCTACTTCTACTTACACTTAGGTCACACTACACAGGCAAGTACATGCATATATATATATATATATATATATATATCTATATATATATATATATATATATATAGATATATATATATATATATATAGACACACATACACACATCTAGGGTTTTTCTTCTTTTTCTTAATAGCTCTTGTTCTTGCTTTTTTCTCTTTCTATTGTCCATGGGGAAGTGGAAAAGAATATTTCCTCCATAAGCCATGCGTGTCGTATGAGGCGACTAAAATACCGTGAGAAAAGGGCTAATAGCCCCTTCTGAACATATTTAATAAAAATGAGAAGAAAAACTTTATAAAACTGGAATGCTTGAAAGTGCGTGGATGTAGTGCAGATGACAAGAAAGAGATGATGTTATGAATGAAAAGAAGTTGGATGTCCTGGTCCTAAGCGAAACAAAGCAGAAGGGTGGTAGACGGGTTTCAGTTTGGAGAAATAAATGGGATTAAGTCAGGAGTGAAAGAGAAGAGGGAATATAAATGTGTAAATTCAGGGAATATGTGGATTAAAATAGTGGTCGGATGTGAAAAGTGGGTCATAATAAGCGTGTATGCACCTGTAGAGGAGAGGAGTTTAGAGGACAGAGAGAGAAATTTTGGGTGATGTTAAGCGAATGTATAGGAACCTTTGAACCAAGTGAGAGAGTAATTGTGGTAGGGGACCTAAATGCTAAAGTAGGAGAAACATTTAGAGAGGGTATGGTAGGTAAGTTTGGGGTACCAGGTGTAAACGATAATGGGAGCCCTGTGATTGAACTTTGTATAGAAAGGGGTTTAGTTACAGGCAATACGTATTTTAAGAAAAAGAGGATAAATAAGTATACAAGATATGATGAAGGGCGTAATGACAGTAGTTTGTTGGACTATGTATTGGTAGATAAAAGACTGTTGAGTAGGCGTCAGGATATACATGTTTATAGAGAGGCCACAGACATATCAGATCAGAGTAAAAGGTAGATGGGATACAAGAAAAAATAGAAGCAGCAATTAAGAGAGATGTGAAGGTGTATAAATTAAAAGAGGAGGAAGTTAAGGTAAGATATAAACAACTATTGGAGGAAAAATGGCTAGTGAGAGTATAGGCAATGGGGTCGAAGACGTATGGGGTAGATTTAAGAATGCAGTGTTAGAGTGTTCAGCAGAAGTTTGCAGTTAGAGGAAAGTGGGAGTGGGAGGGAAGAAGAGCGATCGGTGGAATTATGACGTAAAGAGAGTAGTAAGGGAGAAACAGTTAGCACATGAGAGGTTTTTACAAAGTAAAAGTGATGCAAGGAGGGAAGAGCATATGGAGAGAAAAAGAGAGGTTAGAGAGTCGCGAAGCAATCTAAAAAGAGAGGAAATGAGAGAGTGGGTGAGATGTTATCAACAAAATTTGTTGAAAATAAGAAAAAGTTTTGGAGTGAGATTAATAAGCTGAGGAATCCTAGGGAACAAATGGATCTGACACTTAAAAATAGGAGAAGAGAGTTATTAAATGGAGAGTTAGAGGTATTGGGAGATAGAGGAAATATTTTGAGGAATTGTTAAATGTTGATGAAGATAGATAAGCAGTGATTTCGTGTATAGGGCAAGGAGGAATAACATCTGGTAGGAGTGAGGAAGAGCCAGATGTGAGTGTGGGGTGTGTTCGTGAGGCAGTGGGTAGAACGAAAGAGGGTAAAGCAGCTGGTATTGATGGGATAAAGGTAGAAATGTTAAAAGCAGTTGGGGATATAGTTTAGGAGTGGTTGGTGCTATTATTTAATAAATGTATGGAAGAGGGTAAGGTATCTAAGAATTGGCAGAGAGCGTGCATAGTTCCTTAGAATAAAGGCAAAGGGGACCAAAGAGACTGCAAAAATTATAGAGGAATAAGACTGTTGAGTATACCTGGTAAAGTGTATGGTAGAGGTATTATTGAAAGAATTAAGAGTAAGACAGAGAGTAGGATAGCAGATGAACAAGGAGGCTTTAGCAAAGGTAGGGGGTGTGTAGACCAAGTGTTTACAGTGAAACGTATAGGTGAACAGTATTTAGATAAGGGTAAAAAGTTTCTGTGGCATTCATGGATTTGGGTAGTTAGGGGGGCTAAGTGGCAGATGCTTCAGGTGTATGGTATAGGAGGTAGGTAACTGAAAGCAGTGAAGAGTTTTTAAGAGGATAGTGAGGCTCAGGTCAGAGTAAGTTGGAGAGAGGGAGATTATTTTCAAGTAAAAGAAGGCATTAGACAAGGATGTGTGATGTCACCATGGTTCAATATATTTATAGGTGAGGTTGTAAGAGAAGTGAATGAAAGGGTTTTGGCAAGAGGTGAGGAGTTAAAAGATAAAGAATCAAAAACAAAGTGGGAGTTGTCACAGGTGCTCTTTGCTGATGACACTGTGCGTTTGGGAGATTCTGAAAAGAAGTTGCAGAGGTTGGTGGATGAATTTGGTAGGGTATGTAAAAGAAGTATATTAAAAGTGAATATAGGAAAGAGTAAGATGATGATAACAAAATATTTGGTGACGTAAGATTGGATATCATACTGGAGGGAGAGAGTATGGAGGAGGTGAATGTATTCAGATATTTAGGAGTGGACGTGTCAGCTGATGGGTCTATGATGGATGAGGTGAATAATAGAATTGATGAGGGGAAAAGGGTGAGAGGTGCACTTAGGAGTCTGTGGAGACAAAGAACTTTGTCCATGAAAGCAAAGAGGGAAATGTATGAGAGAATAGCTGTACCAACACACCTGAATGGGTGTGAAGCATGGGTGATGAATGTTACAACAAGTAGGAGGCTGGAGGGAGTTGAGGTGTAATGTCTGAGGGCAATGTGTGGTGTGAATATAATGCAGAGAATTCGTTGTTTGGAAATTAGGAGAAGGTGTGGGATTACCTAAACTATTATGCAAAGGGCAGAGGAGGGGTTGTTGAGGTGGTTTGGATATGTAGAGAGAATGGAACAAAAGAGAACGACTTCGGGAGCGAATAAATCTGTAGTAGAGGGAAGGCGGGGTAAGGGTCGGCATAGGAATGGTTGGAGTTAGGGGGTAAAGGAGGTTTTGTGTGTGAGTGGCATAGACATCCAGCAAGCATGCATGAGCGCATTTGATAGGAGTGAATGGAGACAAATAGCTTTTAATACTTGACGTGCTGTTGGAGTGTGAGTAAAGTAACATTTATGAAGGGATTCTCAGGGAAACCGGCAGGCCGGACTTGAGTCCTGGAGATGGGAAGTACAGTGCCTGCACTCTGAAGGAGGGGTGTTAATGTTGCAGTTTAAAAACTGTAGTGTAAAGCACCCTTCTGGCAAGACAGTGATGGAGTGAATGATGGTGAAAGGTTTCCTTTGTCGGGCCACCGTGCCTTGGTGGGAATTGTATGCCATATATATATATATATATATATATATATATATATATATATATATATATATATATATATATATATATATATATATATATATATATATATGTATATATATATATATATATATAAATATATATAATATATATAAATATATATATATATATATATATATATATATATATATATATATATATATATATATATATATATATATATATATATATATGTCGTGCCGAATATGTAAAACTGGTCAAGTAGCAAGAACTCATATAAAATTAAGTCCTTTCTGAAATTTTCTCTTATACGTTTAAAGATATATTTTTTTCATTAATGTTGATGTAAAAATTTATAATTTTGCACCAAAATAATCTTAGAAAGCTTACCTAACCTTATTATAACAAGAACAATTTATTTTAGCCTAACCCAACTAAATATATTTTAAATTTGTTTACAGTAATTTAATACTAAACAAACACAATGAAATATATTTTTTTCGTTAGGTTCAGAATGATTTTGGCGAAATTATTGCATACACAAATTTTCACTTGCCCTATATGACAAGTTGAGCGTTGCTATTTAAGCCAAGATTGCAAGTTCTGCCTATTCGGCACGACATATATATATATATATATATATATATATATATATATATATATATATATATATAGTGCCGAATATGTAAAACTGGTCAATTATCAAGAACTCATTTAAAATTATGTCCTTTCTAAAATTTTCTCTTATACGTTTAAAGGTATATTTTTTTTCATTAATGTTAATGTAAAAAATTTTAATTTTGTTCCAAAAGAATCTTAGAAAACTTACCTAACCTTGCTATAACAAGAATAATTTATTTTAGCCTAACCCAACTAAATATATTTTAGATTTGTTTACAATAATTTAATACTAAACAAAGACAGTGAAATATATTTTTTTCGTTAGGTTCAGAATGATTTTGGCGAAATTATTGCATACACAAATTTTCGCTTGTCCTATATGGCAAGATGACCGTTGGTATTTAAGCCAAGATCGCAAGTTCTGCCTATTCGGCACGACACATATATATTTTCATATATATATTACATATATTTATATTATATATATATATATATATATATATATTATATATTTATAATATATATATATATATATATTATATATATATATATATATATATATATATATATATATATATATATATATATATATATTTATATATATATATATATATATATATATATATATATATATATATATATATATATATATATATATATATATATATATATATATATATGTCGTGCCGAATACTCAGAACTTGCGATCTTGGCTTAAATAGCAACGTTCATCTTGCCATATAGGACAAGCGAAAATTTGTGTATGCAATAATTTCGCCAAAATTATTCTGAACCTAACGAAAAAAATATATTTCACTGTGTTTTTTTATTATTAAATTATTGTAAACAAATCTAAAATATATTTAGTTGGGTTAGGCTAAAATAAATTGTTCTTGTTATAGTAAAGTTAGGTAAGTTTTCTAAGATTCTTTTGGAGCAAAATTCAAAATTTTTACACTAACATTAATGAAAAAAAATATATCTTTAAACGTATAAGAGAAAATTTTAGAAAAGACTTAATTTTAAATGAGTTCTTGCTAACTGACCAGTTTTACATATTCGGCACGACATATATATATATATATATATATATATATATATATATATATATATATATATATATATAAGAACATAAGAACATAAGAACGAAGGAACACTGCAGAAGGCCCACTGGCCCATGCGAGGCAGGTCCAAGTCCCTACCGGCTTAAGCCAATGCACCCAACCTAGTCAGGTCAGGTCACATTGACTTAAGGGAGGAACACGGCAACCGACCTGTTAGCACAAGCTATCAGGTCCAACTCACACCCACCCACATCTACTCATGTATTTATCCAACCTATTTTTAAAGCTACACAACGTTCTGGCCTCTATAACTGTACTTGGGAGTTTGTTCCACTCATCCACAACTCTATTACCAAACCAGTACTTTCCTATATCCCTCCTGAATCTGAATTTTTCCAACTTAAAACCATTGCTGCGAGTCCTGTCTAGGCTAGATATTTTCAGCACACTATTTACATCCCCTTTATTTATTCCTGTCTTCCACTTATAAACCTCAATCATATCCCCCCTAATTCTACGTCTTTCTAGAGAGTGCAGTTTCAGGGCCCTTAGTCTATCCTCATAGGGAAGGTTTCTGATACATGGGATCATCTTTGTCATCCTCCTTTGTACATTTTCCAGAGAATTTATATCCATTCTGTAATACGGTGACCAAAACTGTGCAGCATAATCTAAATGAGGCCTAACCAAGGATGTATAGAGTTGAAGAACAACCTGAGGACTCCTATTATTTATGCTTCTTGATATGAAGCCAAGGATTCTATTAGCTTTATTGCGAACACTTATGCACTGTTGTCTTGGTTTCAGATTACTGCTAACCAGAACTCCTAAATCTTTTTCGCAATCCGTAATATTAAGATCTACATTATTTAGTTTATATGTGGCATGGTTATTGTCCTGTCCAACATTTAGAACTTTGCATTTGTCTATATTAAACTGCATCTGCCACTTCTCCGACCATTGCATCAGTCTATTCAAATCTTCCTGGAGTGCTCGAATGTCCTCGTCAGAATGAATTCGACGGCCTATTTTGGTGTCATCGGCAAACTTGCCGATGTCGCTCTTTATGCCCTCATCTATGTCGTTTATGTAGATTGTGAACAGCAGGGGGCCCAACACTGACCCCTGTGGAACACCGCTCGTGACGCTTCCCCACTCTGATTTCTCCCCATTTATGCAAACTCTCTGCTGCCTATTTGTCAACCATGCCTCTATCCAGGAAAAAATTTCTCCTCCTATTCCATGTGCTTTAATTTTCCTCAATAGTCTCTGATGTGGGACCCTGTCAAAAGCCTTACTGAAGTCCATATACACAATATCATATTCATTACCATGATCTACCTCCTCAAATACCTTAGTGAAAAAAGTTAATAAATTCGTAAGGCAGGAACGCCCCTTTGTAAAACCATGCTGAGATTCGTTGATTAATTTATGCTTTTCAAGGTGGCTACGAACTGCCTCGGCAATTATTGATTCCATAAATTTTCCCACTATGGAGGTTAGGCTTATTGGTCTATAGTTCGAAGCTAAGGACCTGTCACCTGTTTTGAAAATAGGTATCACATTTGCCATTTTCCACTTATCTGGCACCATGCCAGTTTGTAGTGATATGTTGAAAAGATTAGCCAAAGGTGTGCTAAGCTCCTCTTTACATTCCTTTAGAACCCTTGCATACAGTTCATCAGGGCCTGGGGATTTGTTAGGTTTTAATTTATCTATTTGCCTAAGGACCATGTCACTTGTGACCCTAATAGTGCACAGTTTATTATCGTCCTGTTCTACATAATTTATCATTACTGGAATATCGCTGGTATCCTCCTGTGTAAAAACTGAGAGGAAGTATGTGTTAAAAATTCTACACATTTCCTTATCACTGTCAGTGAGCTGACCCGAGGAACTTTTGAGTGGGCCTATCTTGTCCCTGATCTTACTTCTGTATACCTGAAAGAATCCTTTTGGGTTAGTCTTCGATTCTCTTGCAACTTTAACCTCATAATCTCTATTTGCTTTTCTAATTCCCTTTTTTATTTCTCTCTTTAACTGAATATATCGATTTCTTAATTGCCCCTCTCCTCTTTTGATTTGCCTATATATGCCTCTCTTTTGACCAATCAGATATTTTAATCTATTGTTCATCCATTTAGGATCATTTTTGTTTGATCTGATTTCCCTATTTGGAACATAATTTGACTGAGCAGCTAGAACTATGCCCTGGAAAGCATCATATCGGCAACCATCACCACCTACCTGACCCCTAGTCAGGTCATTCCAGTTCAGCCCACCTAAGTAATTTTTCAGTCCTATGAAATCAGCCAAGCGAAAGTCAGGGACGGAGACTTGATTGCCATTATTAGGGGAATTCCATGATATGTTAAAACTGAGTGATTTGTGATCACTCTCCCCAAGCTCATCATTAACCTCAAGATTATTAATTAGTGTTTCCCTACTGGCAAGAACCAAGTCAAGGAGGTTATTTCCCCTAGTTGGCTCTGTCACAAACTGTTTTAAAAAACAATCCTGGATCGTATCAAGAAAGTCACCCGACTCTAAATTTCCTGTCAAATTGCTCCAGTCAATCTGTCTATAGTTGAAATCTCCCATTAGCACAACATTTTCGTATGTAGATGCCTTACGAATTTCGTCCCATAGAAGTTTACTGCACTCCCTATCAAGATTTGGGGCCCTGTAAATCACACCCAAAATTAGTTTTTCTCGGCCCTCGAGAAGCTGTAACCAAACAGATTCAGTGGCTGACGCTTCTAATTTAATATCTTGTCTAACACAACAATTTAAATTGTCTCTGACATACATCGCTACTCCACCACCTTTCCTGTTGACCCTGTCAGTGTGGAATAATTTATAGCCTTGTATGTGACATTCAGAGGGCATCTCTCTATCTTTCAGATTGAGCCAGGTCTCTGTTATAGCAATAATATCTATGTTTCCTGCACTTGCAATTAATCTTAGCTCATCTATCTTATTTCTAACACTCCTGCTATTAGTATAGTAAACCTTAAGGGAGCTAGTCCCTTGCTGCCCTCTGCTGTCCCCCTTAGTTTGCTGACCTGTTCTATTGTCTTTATTTATAACTTCATGCTGAATGCCTTTTATACATTTACTGTTTCCAACCCTAGTGTTGCAACCTGCTTGTTTCCCACACACACCCATACCTCTATCTTCCATCAGTTTAAAATCATAGGCATTTCACCAATGGCCTTCTCAATCGAGTCTGCAAGTGCTACCACCCCTGCCCCAGAGAGATGAACCCCATCCCTTGCATACATATCATGTTTGCCATAAAAGTTGTTCCAGTTGTCAATGAATGGGATTGCAAGTTCCTTGCAGTATCTGTCTAGCCAGCAATTTACACCAATTGCCCTAGACAACCATTCATTTCCTACTCCCCTTCTAGGCAAGATGCTACATATGATTGGGATCCCTCCCTTAGACTTAATGAAATCTATAGCTGACCTGTACTTATCTAGCAGCTCTTCTCTCCTACCCTTCCCAATATCATTTCCACCAGCACTGAGACAGATAATGGGCTTGTTCCCATTACCTGACATGATATTATCCAGTCTGTTGACAATGTCCCCAACACCAGCTCCAGGGAAGCACACTCTATCTCTCATCTTCTTATTCCTATTACAAAAAGCACGATCAACATATCTTACCTGAGAGTCACCAACCACAAGAATGCGCTTACCTTCATTAGCAGGGGCAGTAGTACCCTTACCTTCACTGGCCACTGAAGTACATTCATCCTGGAGAACAGAGAAGCGATTTCCTACCTTCAGATCTGCACTCTTAACTTTCCTTACTCTGATGCGCCTCCCATTACTGTGAACAACTCGCCACTTGTAGCAGGTGCTGGGCTGCACCTCACTGCTGGTAGCCGTTGCTACCACCCCACCAACAGCCTCCTCACAGTGAGAGACAGACTGCACCTCACTGCTAGAAGCCTCATTCCCCACATCTCCAACCACCTCACACTCTCTCCCAGGCCCATTGAGGTGGACCTTCAGCCTCCTAATCTCCTCCTGGAGAAGCAAGACCTCCTCCTTCAACTCTCCAACCTCAGCTTTTAAAACACTGTAGAAGCAAGCCATGCTTTGTAACCGTCCACGCTAATCCCCAAGCAGCTCAGGGTCTGTGACCTCACGTGACGACTGACCACTGAACATATATATATATATATATATATTATATATATACATATATATATATTATATATATTATATATATATAATATATATATATATATATTATATATATATATATATATATATATATATATATAATTTTTTTTTCAACAAGTCGGTCGTCTCCCGACCCAAAAAGAAAGAAAATCCCCAAAAAGAAAATACTTTCATCATCATTCAACACTTTCACCACACTCACACATAATCACTGTTTTTGCAAAGGTGCCCAGAATACAACAGTTTAGAAGTATATACGTATAAAAATACACAACATATCCCTCCAAAGTGCCAATATTCCTAACCCCTCCTTTAGAGTGCAGGCATTGTACTTCCCATTTCCAGGACTCAAGTCCGGTTATATAAAATAGCCGGTTTCCCTGAATCCCTTCACTAAATACTATAATGATCCACAGCTGCGCAATCTAACACATGCAGCTAGGAGGATTGGTAAAGCATACCGTGAATGTAGAACCCCAGACCTGCTCAGAACGTTCCAAGCTGCACTAACAAATGCAAGGAATAGAAAGGAAGAACTTAGGCAACAGGAATGGGAACAGTTTGTTAGTGGATTAAATAGGTCCACCCCTTTGAGTTTGGCTTAGAAAGGTATAAATAAAATAACCAGGAAAAAGACTGGCAATGTTGCTCATCCCTTTCCTCTTGAAAAAGCAAATGACCTCATAAATGACTGGTCCAAAATATCCAGGCATGAAAGCCTTCCATCTCATATTAGAAAAAATTTAGAGAGTACTTCTGAAGAAATGTTGAAACTGATTAATTTTATGAGCCAAAATATTGATGAGAGTGATTGCCTCTTTACCGAGTATGAATTAGATAATGCATTAACCAAAGGTCGATCAACTGCTCCTGGAGAGGATGGTATAACCTATGATATTCTCAGAACTCTAAGGCACGTGCCTGATAACCCTTTGTTGGCACTGTATAATCTCAGTTACATTGAGGGCGTTTTTCCTACTTCCTGGACCAATAGTCTCATTGTGCCTATCCCTAAGCCCAAACAGCCTGATACATTTAGGCCGATCTCCTTAACTAGTTGTCTTTGCAAAACTTTTGAATAAATGATGCTTAACAGATTGTACTACAGAATCAGACATCAACTTTCCCCCTATCTCTATGGGTTCATGAAAGGTAAAAGTGTGCAGAACTGTATTTCCACCTTTCTCACTGCACACACCTCTACTAGTTTTACCACTTTTCTTGATCTAAAATCTGCGTTTGATATTGCAAACAAAACCGTTATACTACATGAACTAGCCAAAATGAATATTGAAGATTGAGACACTTATGCAGCATATGGGAATCTTTATTCAGGAAACGTTTCGCCACACAGTGGCTTCATCAGTCCAATACAAAGAGGAAGGCGTAAGGAGAGGAGGAGAATGAGGTAATCAGCCCCTCAACCTGGAGTCGATGTGTTCAATCCTCTTTGTATTGGACTGATGAAGCCACTGTGTGGCGAAACGTTTCCTGAATAAAGATTCCCATATGCTGCATAAGTGTCTCAATCTTCAACTTGTCGGTTTTTCAAACCATTCGTCACAAAATGAATATTGGTGGTAGCTTACTCTGCTGGATAATAGGATACCTGTCAAATAGAGTATCCTCTGTCCTTTACCAAGGCTTCAGAAGTGATTCTAAAGAAATGTCTTTAGGTACACCGCAGGGAGGAGTTCTTAGTCCCATGCTATTTAATATTCTGATTAATGCTCTCCTAAATGCTCTACCTGCCTCACCTAAACATATAGCTATAAGCTATGCTGATGATATCATGATCCATACAACAGGGCATAAGAAGATGAATACCATTCTTAATGAAGTTCAAGCAATTTGTAATCGACTAGGCCTCATAATATCTTCCTCTAAAACAAAGATATTAACAAGCAAACGACATCCCCCACCCATCTATTTGCAGGGTGAAATCATTAGCTACGTTAAAACTTACAGATATCTTGGTGTAGATGTACCCTTTAACAAATCCACTATACCACAACTAAACAAGAAATGTAAAGCTAGGCTAAATGCTCTCAAAGCTGTTGTTGGCTACAATCCCAACTATGGTGCTAATGTGAGAATCGTGAGAATGATGTACATAGCCTATGTTAGGTCCTTAATTGATTATGCTGCTCCCATGTTGATATTAGCTAGAGAAAGTTCCCTCCGACCCTTGGAGTTAATGCAAAATGAAGCTCTCAGGACTATTCTTGGCTGTCCCAGATCTACAAAAGTTCTTAACATGAGGAAGGAGCTTGGTATTTCTAGTATCAGTGATAGGATTGTTGAAATTAACACTGTGCTCGGTATTAGAATGTTGAGAAACGAACCAGACACTGTCACAGTGAATCTTACCAAGTGTCTAGAGGTAAATACACACAGATCTAAATGGATTGTGAAAACGTGCAATTGCATTAAGTTTTATAACCTGCATGAACTGTATCACTGTAGGCAACAAGAGCATTTCACCCCTCCATGGAAGATGTGTTCATTTAATATCACATACCTACAAGTCCCTCCCAAGAAGCTCATTGCTAGTAATCCCTTCCTTAAATCTCTTGTTAGAGCAACTGCTCAAGAAGAAATTTTTCGCCTAGCTGGTAGTAATAAGTTATCACAAGTTATATGCACTGATGGATCTAAACAGGAGTCTTCTGGCAGGGCTGCATCTGCTCTTGTTGCCACCTCCCTAGTTAAGAACGATAATAAATTTGTTGAGTTAGGCATAAGAATTAACAACTGGGCGTCTACACTGCAAACTGAATTGTTTGCAATCCTAATGGCGCTAAAGCTAACCTATGACACTGAGCTTGACTCAATCATCATTACTGATTCTATGTCATCATTGAAGGCTCTTGGCTCATATAATGACTCCAACAACATGCTCATTGGGGAAGCCAGGTATAGATACTCAAAAATTAGGGACAAAGGAATTAATGTACAATTGCTATGGATCCCATCACACATTGGATTACTCCTTCATGATAAAGTTGATAAGTTAGCCAAGAAGAGTATCCAGAAGGAGAACGTAGAATATAACTTTGGTATAACTGTGTCTAGCATTAGGAATAATATTAGGAGAGAAGTAAATAATGAAGATGATTGTTATAGGAATGCAGTTAGAAGCCTGAGTAGATCTATAACCCACTATGATAACAAGAACGTAGATAAGTATGTTTATGGAGCAACTTGCAATGTGAACAGACTGACTGATGTTGTAGTGGCCAGGCTTAGGCTTGGTTACAAGTACTTCTGGCAGTTTGGGAGACACACAGATGATGATCAAACTAAATGTAAATTATGTGATCAGGCATATGGTCACTCTCTTGAACACTATGTGCTTAATTGTCCACTTATTGAGGAATACAGAGACAGACAGTATAATAACCTATGTGACATGTCAAGATATCTTATTAATGAAAATAAGATACCAGATATACTAAGCAAATTTCCTAAATTTGCTTGTAACAGATAAGTGAACTATAGATATGTAGATATAAATCCATATGTATTCCTGTTAACCCTTTGGGGCCTAGTTCCTAGGCCTTTTGTGTATCCACATGCTCTCGCGCTACAGTCCACAGGATGGATATGGGGTGCACAATAAACTAGCCACTTCGGTGGCAAAATCTAAAATCTAATCTTCACTAAATATTACCCTGCTCACACTCCAACAACTCGTCAGGTCCCAAATACCATTTGTCTCCATTCACTCCTATCTAACACGCTCAGGCACGCTTGCTGGAAGTCCAAGCCCCTCGCCCACAACACCTCCTTTACCTCCTCCCTCCAACCTTTCCGAGGACGACCCCTACCCCGCCTTCCTTCCCCTACAGATCTATACGCTCTCCATGTCATTCTACTTTGATCCATTCTCTCTAAATAACCAAACCACCTCAAAAACCCCTCTTCAGCCCTTTGACTAATACTTTTATTAACTCCACATCTCCTAATTTCCACACTCCGAATTTTCTGCATAATATTTACACCACACAATATATATATATATATATATATATATATATATATATATATATATATATATATATATATATATATATATATATATATATATATATATATATATATATATATATATATATATATATATATGTCGTGCCGAATATGTAAAACTGGCCAATTAGTAAGAACTCATTTAAAATTAAGTCCTTTCTAAAATTTTCTCTTATATGTTTAAAGATATATTTTAATTTTACTTCAGTAGAATCTTACAAAACTTACCTAACCTTGTTATTTTAGCCTAACCCAACTAAATATATTTTAGATTTATTTACAATAATTTAAAACTAAACAAACACAGTGAAATATATTTTTTTCTTTAGGTTAAGAATGATTTTGGCGAAATTATTGCATACATAAATTTTCACTTGTCCTCTATGGCAAGATGAGCGTTGCTATTTAAGCCAAGATCGCAAGTTCTGCCTATTCGGCACGACAATATATATATATATATATATATATATATATATATATATATATATATATATATATATATATATATATATATATATATATATATATATATATATATATATATATATATATGTACATATATATATATATATATATATATATATATATATATATATATATATATATATATATATATATATATATATATATATATATATATATATATATATATATATATATGCATGTGCGTGCCTGTGTAGTGTGACCTAAGTGTAAGTAGAAGTAGCAAGATATTTCTGTTATCCAGGGTGTTTATGAGACAGAAAAGAGACACCAGCAATCCTACCATCATGTAAAACAGTTACAGGTTTCTGTTTCACAGTCACCTGGCAGGACCGTAGTACCTCGCTGGGTGGTTGCTGTCTACGAACATGCATGAACAGCTTCATGCGTGAAAATTCTGCTTAAGAACTCTTGGAGATCACTCCGAGATCACCGTCCTCAAGGCGTATAAGTTTGCAAAGAACACGAACAAGCAGCAGTCCCTGAAATTAATTCCTTAGAATCCAGAAGCCAAACTTATCTGTGACAACGCTTTGAGACGCTATGGTACGAAATGCACACCTAACCAAGTATCTATGGAAAGGTTTGCGAACATCACCCAGTGCTTCAAGTGCTATGGTTTCGGCCATAATATAAACAAATGCACCAGTGGAAAAAAAGTCTGCAGTATCTGCTCAGGAGAACATGTTAACAGGGAATGCCCCGGCAGGAGCAAACCCAAGTGTCCCCTTTGTGGTGGGAGACATCATGCTGTCTCCTCTAGCTGCCCCGTTAGGAAATCCACAGTCCAGAAAATTCTGGAAAACAAAAAATTGGCGAATGCCAAGAAAACTGCTCCACAGGTACTACCCATGCAGTCCCAAGAAACCTTCCTCAATCTACCGAGCTCTGGCAGGGCACCTACTGCCACTTCTACCAACCACAATGTTTGGACCCCCTCCCCTTCCCAACCCCCCCAACCTAACCCTGGCATGTACCAAGCCCAAGGTCCACTCTCCTACCCTATCTCCTCAGGGCCCATCAAAGGAGTAATGAAGGGGACTCTGATGTACATGATGGCCCATGACATATCACGGGGCGATGACCAGCTCTGCTCTACCATCATCATCGAGCTGTTATTAGCAAATGGAGCCTCAGCTGTAATTGTCCCAGATAAAGTGCGCTCATTAATGAGTCCCTCCCATCAACCCAAGGTAAATATACCCTCAACACCCACACCTAAACCCCCTCCCCCCAGGAGAGAAGGAACGAATTTTGTTATAGTTTCTCGACGAAGGTTCATTTGTTCAAACTACACATCGCCTGAATTATTGGACCATTATGACTCACACTTCGATTAAGCTGAACCTGTAAGTCTGGCTGGCTGGCACGCATTCATTGGCAAGTCTCCACCAGGTGAGGACGTATAACGTTGCTAACTTAGTTGTTGAAGCATAATAATATTCCAGTAGTTGATTAATATTAACATTGTTTTAGTAGCGATATCGAATGTATTAATAATATCATTAGTTAACCTGTTGCGTTGAAAGCGTTGTGATTATGTTAGGATCATTAAGGTTGCAGTCCATTTAGACACTATAATAAATACAGTGTAATAAATGCCTAAGATGCACTTTCACCCAGAATATATATGTGCAGAGAGTTTGTTGTAGCCCTTAATTTATGGATTAAAATATTCATAACGTTAGTTTGGACGTGAGCAGCAGCCTTAGTAACATACAGTCAAAATGCTGTAAATCAGATATTCTAACTTTCTCACATGGTGAGACTGGTATGGACAATCAGAGTATTCTCGAATAGTTTCCGTGATTGTCATTATTCTTGTGCTGAGGTCTGGTGCATACTGTCAGAGCTGCATGAAGACGATAACACCAGCTGCAGGGATATTATATCTTCTCACAGAGTGAAATTGAATTTAATTAAATTTACAGAATTTTATGAAGAATTTAAAGGCATTTATGTTTATTACAGACAGAATTTAAGTCATGTCGAATAAGCCGAATTAGTCAAATCGGCGATCTAACGTGAAAGTAAATCTTAAATCCAAGCAAAATAATATTGGATACCTAAAAAAATAGTGATACGGAGTATATGTGTGTGTCTGTTTACATATATTTATTTAATGTAGTGCTGAATAGGTAAAACTTGAGATTTGGGCTTAAAAACAACGCTCGTTTTGCAGAATAAGGCAAGCCAAAATTTGAGTAGTGTGAGCAAGGTACCATTTCTGAAGGGATTCAGGGAAATCGACAGGCCGGACTTTGAGTCCTGGAGATGGGAAGTACAGTGTCTACACTCTGAAAGAGGGGTGTTAATGTTGCAGTTGTATAACTGTAGTATAAGCATGCCTCTGACAAGACAGTGATGGAGTGAATGATAATGAAAGTTATTCTTTTTCGGACCACCCTGTCTTGATGGGAAACAGCCGATGTGTTAATAAATTATATAATGTATATATTCAAGTGAAAATTTGTGTATGCAATAATTTCCCCAAAATCATTCTGAACCTAACGAAAAAAGAATATTTCACTGTGTTTGTTTAGTATTAAATTATTGTAAACAAATCTAAAATATATTTAGTTGGGTTAGGCTAAAATATATTGCGGTTGTTATAATAAGGTTAGGTAAGTTTTCTAAGTTCATTTTGGTGCAAAATTATAAATTTTACATCAACGTTAATGAAAAATATATATCTAAAAACGTATAAGAGAAAATTTTAGAATGGACTTAATTTTAAATGAGTTCTTGCTACTTGACCAGTTTTACATATTCGGCATGACATATATATATATATATATATATATATATATATATATATATATATATATATATATATATATATATATATATATATATATATATATATATATATATATATATATATATATATGTCATGCCGAATATGTAAGCAAAAACTCATTTAAAATTAAGTCCTTTATGAAATTTTCTCTTATACGTTTAAAGATATATTTTTTTCATTATTGTTAATGTAGAAATTTCTAATTTTGCACCAAAAGAATCTTAGAAAACTTACCTAACCTTATTATAGCAAGAGCAATTTATTTTAACCTAACTCACTTAAATATATTTTAAATACGTTTACAATAATTTAGTACTAAACAAACACGATCAAATATATTTTTTTCGTTAGGTTCGGAATAATTTTGGTGAAATTTCTGCATACACAAATTTTCACTTGCCCTATATGGCAAGATGAGCGTTGCTACTTAAGCCAAGATCGCAAGTTCTTCCTATTCGGCACGACATATATATATGTATATATATATATATATATATATAAGTAGTGAAGTTTTCTACAGAGCGGTCTCTTCTATAGAGCGGTCTCTTCTACAGAGCGGTCTCTTCTACAGAGCGGTCTCTTCTACAGAGCGGTCTCCCACGGTACGGTCTCCTCTGAGCAGGCTCCTTTTCACACCTTTATGCTAATGACCTTGACCTCACCCTCGACCACCTCACCCTCGACCACCTCACCCTCGACCACCTCACCCTCGACCACCTCACCCTCGACCACCTCACCCTCGACCACCTCACCCTCGACCACCTCACCCTCGACCACCTCGCCCTCAACCCCCCCACCCACGACCCCCACCCGCACCCACGCGCCCGCCCGCCTGTGCGCCTGCCCGACCGGCGGCCGCCCCATGCCCCGCCCCACGCCCGCCCTCGCGCCCCCCCCCTGCGCCTTCTGCAGCGCCTTCTGCAGCGTCGTCCGGATCGCCCCCATCCCCCGAATTTTTTTCCGATTTTTTTTCGATTTTTTTTTTGAATTTCATTTTCTTTTGCTCTCCATCTCCTCGAACCAAATTTTTTGGGTTTCCCCCTATGGGTACCCCTCCCACCACCCACTTCCATCCCAAAATTCCTGCTCCATCTCCTTGGATCAAGTTTTTCTCAATATCAATAATACAAAGACTCAATTTCCTCGTATCAAGTTTTTGAGGTTCTCCTTCCCACTTTCACCCCCATCCCAAAATTCCTGCTCCAATTCCTCGGATCAACACCCTCCCCCACACCTCCCACCACCCACTTCCACCCCAAATATTCCTGCTCCATCTCCTCGGATCAACTCCCTCTAAACCATATATTTCTCCTCCACTTCCTTGGATCAAGCTTTTTTTTGGATTCCTCCCTATGGGGTTTCGAATTTCTTATAATCTCTTTGGATCAAGTTTTTCTCGATATCAACTTTTTTGAGGGTCTCCTTCCCACTTTCACCCCCATCCCAAATTTTTTTTTGAATTTCATTTTCTTATGATCTCCTCCTTGGATCAATGTTTTAGGGTTCCCCCTCTGGGGGTAAGCATTCAAAATGGACTCCCACTGGATTCCCCCCTCTGGGGGTAAGCATTCAAATGAACTCCCCCTATGGGGCATGGTACTTTCTCTTACTATAGGTCTAAACAAGTGTGACGTCACCCCACCCATCTTTACTCGGCGGCGGTCAGTGACGTCACGCGATGACCTCACACACACAGGCTGAATCTTGTCGACTTCCCCCTATGTCAGTGACGTCACGTGATGACCACACACACACAGGCTGAATCTTGTCGAGCAGACATTAAAATGCAGGATAACACAATTTATTATACAACCAATGCATTTCATATACATCCAACAAAAAAATTCATTGAAAAAAAGGTACAATTCATTGACTAAAATCAACATATTTTTATCTTGAAGAAATTCTGTGCATTTTGTTCTGGATCTTCTTCGTCGTCACCATCTCAGTATTACACATTTCATATACAACATAGGGAAAACATTACACATTTTCGCTCTTAACCCAGGATAACCCAAATAATTCCACATTTTTTTCGTTAATACCCACAACAATCCACAATTTCTTTACAAAAGATTCACTCTCCTCAAGTCTAGACATTTTTCTCGTTTTAACTATTTCATCAGAAAAAGTCACCAGAACACAGTTTTATGTTTTGACGATTATAACATAAATTTGGTGGATAAATTGTGTTAATATTTTTAGTTGATGAATAGTTAACATGAACTTAGTAAAGTGATTGTGTATTAGTTGGAGGTGTGTGACTTAGTTCTGGTAATGTCTCATGACATGGTAAATTTTTTTGTGCTTATGTCTTATAATTATTGTCAATATGTCAAGTATAGGTTTTGGTGTATGTCTTAGTTATGATGTGTATGTCTTAGTTGGAGGTGAATGTCTTAGATTTATTGTGTCTCATGTCTTAAATTTGTGATTGAAATGTATAAGTTGTGGGTGTCTGTGTATTATTATTTTTTTTTTTTGGTGATGGTGATATGTTATAGTGCTCATGTTATGTTATAGATTTTGGTGGAAGTGTCGTGGTGTTTTTGTGTATGTCTTATTTTTGTGCGAATGTTTAAAAAAATAAGTGTTTTCAGTGATCATAGTAGATTTGAGATGCATGATCTTAGATTTTTGGTGATCTTGGTGATGAGTGTTGATAGATGATGGTAAGCATGATATGGAATTGGTGATCGTGATTTTTGTGTGAATGTTTATAAAAATGAGTGTTTTCTGTGATCTTAGTGGTGGGGTCATAAAATCTGGTAATCGTCTTGGTTATAGTGTTCTTAGATATTGTGGGTACAACAGGTTGAAACAAGGTGGGTTGGGTGTGATGTTACCGACCGCCAAGTAAACACAGATGGGAGTGTGACGTCACTGGAGGTGACCTCGCCGGTCCTGTGAGGTGTGACATCGTGTGTTGGTGGTAGTGAGGTGAGGGTGCTTAGGTATAGTCAAATATGATTTTTTGTGTGAATGTGTATAAAAAAATGAGTGTTTTCTGTGATATTAGCGGTTCTTGAGGTAAGTGAATATGGGTGTTTGTTGTTGATGGTTGTCTTAGATTTATGTGTGTACAAGATATGTTTTCACTTGATGGTGATCATGTACTAAGTGTCTGTGTATTAGGTATGTGTTCATGTTTTTTTGCGCCCATGGGGAGGGAGTTCTTGGATATAGTGATTTGAGGGGATTTCTATAAAATGGGTGTTAGTTGGTGATGCTAAACTTAGTTTCTGGTGATTTTGACGGTGTTTTGGTAGTATTCAGTGGTGATTTGGTAGTAATCAGTAGTGTTTTGGGAGTATTCGGAGGTGTTTGATGTTGTTTTTGAAGGTGTTCAAATGATGTGCAGAATATTTTTTTGAAGATGTTCAGCGGTGTTTTGGTGTTGTTCAGAGTTGGTTCAAAGTTAGTCAGTGTTAGTAATGGTAATGTCTCATGTCATAAGTGTATGAGTTAGTTTTTTTTTTTTTTTGTGCTAGTGATGTAAAGTCTGGAGAATGAGGGAGGAGTTTGGTGGATGAGATGTAATTTCGGTTAATGAAATGTGTGAATGAGAATGTAAATTGGTGGGTGAGTTAGAGAAGACAAAATGTTATGTGATCTTAGTAAAAGTATAGATAGTTTTAGTGATCTTCGTTGTGATGATGTTTTAAGAGAATGTGTACAAAAATGTGTGATCTTAGTGTTGGGGTTATAGAATTTGGTAAACGTCTTGATTGTGGTGATCTTAGATATTGGAGATATAACAGGTTGAAACAAGTAACTTCCTCTCGTTAAGTTAAATGAAGTAAAAGTGGGGTGTGACGTCGCTGATCGCCAAGTAAACACAGGATGGAGTGTGATGTCATGGGAGGTATCCCTATCTGTGCTGGTATGTGTTGGTGGTAGTGAGGGGAGTGTATTAGATATTGTATGGAGTTGGTGATTGTGATTTTTTTGTGTGAATGTTTATAAAAATGAGTGGTCATTGATGATAGTTGATGGATGACTTAGTTTTTTTTTTTTGTGTGTGTGTGTGTGTGCATGTTATGTTTTCAGTTGGTGGTGATCCTGTTGTAAGTGTTTCGGTGATGTTTGGAAATGTCCAAAGGTGTTTTTTGCGAGTGTTTTCTGCGATCTTAGTGGTTTTGAGGTGAGTGGTCATTGATGATAGTTGATGGATGTCTTAGTTTTTTTTTCTTGTGAGTGTGTGTGTGTACATGTTATGTTTTCAGTTGGTGGTGATCCTGTTGTAAGTGTTTCTGTGATGTTTTGAAATGTTCAAAGGTGTTTTTTGTGAGTATTCAAAATGATTTATGAGTATTTTTTTTTTTTTTTTTTGCGCTGAGGTGAGTGGGATCGTCTTGGTTACAGTGATTTGAGGGGATTTCTATAAAATGGGAGTTAGTTGGTGGTGTTGATCTTAGTTTCTGGTGATTTTTAGTGTTATTTGGGCAGTATTCGGTGCTGTTTTGGTAGTATTCACTGGTGTTTTGGGAGTATTCAAAGGAGTTTGTTGATGTTTTTGAATGTGTTCAAATGATGTTTTTGAGTAATCAAAGGAGTTTGTTGATGTTTTTGAATGTGTTCAAATGATGTTTTTGGAGTAATCAAAGGTAATTGATGTTGTTTTTTGGTGTTGTACAAAGTAAAGTGGGGTGTGTGTGTGGGTGTGTTTGTGTTAGTTTTGGTAAAATGTCTCATGTCATAAGTGTATGTGTTAGTTTTTGTGATAATGATGTAAAGTCTGGAGACTGAGGGAGTAGTGTGGTGGATGAGTTGTAATTTAATGAAATATGTAAGTGTAGATGAATTAGAGATGACAAATCTTATTTGGGAGTATTCAAAATGATATTTTGGAAGTGCTTCAGTGTTGTTTGGAAATGTTCAAAGGTGTTTATGTGAGTATTCAAATGATTTATGAGAGTGTTCGAAGTAATCTTGGGGTTGTTCAGTAGTGAGATGATAAAGGTTGTCGATGAGAGAATATTTCTTAAGAGATATTGAGAAAAGGTGGTCTCAAATGATGATGTATGAGAGTGTTTTGAAGGTGTTCAAAGTAAAGTGAGTTGTCTGTGTGAGTTAGGTGGTCATAGAATTTTGTGAATATCTTGGATACAGTGATTTTAGTGGATTTGAGATGGGTGATGAGATGCATTTGTGGATGTGAAATGTGATTTTTGTGTGTGTTCTGAAGAGGTGTGTTGGGAGATGGTTGAGTGGATGTGAAGAAATGTGGGTGAGATGGAGAGGGGTATGGGGAGGGTTGTATTAGAAATTTAATGAAATATGGGGGGATTTTACTGAAAATAAAGGTAATGTGTGAATATTTTAAAAGAAATTATAGAAGTGAAAAGTTATGATGCATTGGAAAAGATTGGAGTGTGTAGAAACATGCCGCAGTAGTTGGGTAGTGAGATGATTAGTTGTTGTGAGTATAATATCAATTTATGTGGATACAAGGAGATGGGTATGGAGAGGATTTTATTAGAATTTTAGTAATGTAGGGAGGAATGTGCAACATTTAAGATTCAGTAAAAAGAAGGGGAAAAATTGGTAAGTGATGAGGGTTGTGGGTATTGTTGTCGAACTAGAGATACCAAAAAAAGATGTTATAAGTGGGTTGTTGTTGTGGGTGTTGTGGGTGTTGTGGGTTGTGGGTTGTGGGTTGTGGGTGATGTTGTCGAACTAGAGATGCTGAAAAGTGGTTATAAGTTGTGGGTTGTTGTTGTGGGTGTTGTGGGATGTGGGTGATGTGGGTTGTGGGTATTGTGGGATGTGGGTGATGTGGGTTGTGGGCATTGTTGTCGAACTAGAGATCCCGAAAAATAGGTGATTCTGTTGTAAGTGTTCGTGTGTGTTTGGATTGTGTTCATGTTTTTTTTTTTTTGCATTCATGTTATATCTTAGTTGGAGGTGAGTGCACTCATAGAAATTGGTACTCGTCTTGGTTATAATGATTTGAGTGGATTTGTGTGAAATTGAGTGTTAGTCTGTGATGTTGATCATAGTTTATGGTGATTTTGGTGGTGTTTTGACTGTATTCAGTGGTGTTTTAGTAGTATTCAGTGGTGTATTTGGGAGTACTCAAATGGTGTTTGAGACTATTCAAAGGTGTTTTGAAGGTGTTCAAATGATGTGCAAGAGTATTTATGAAGGTGTTCTGGGAGTATTCAGTGGTGATTTGGTGGTGTTTTGGCCGTATTCAGTGGTGTTTTAGTAGTATTCAGTGGTGTATTTGGGAGTACTCAAGCGGTGTTTGAGACTATTCAAAGGTGTTTTTAAAAGTGTTCAAAAGATGTGCAAGAGTATTTATGAAGGAGTTCTGGGAGTATTCAGTGGTGATTTGGGGGTGTTCGAATGATGTTTTTGGAGTATTCAAAGGTAATTGATGGTGTTTCTGGCGTTGTTCAAAGTAAAGTGTCTGAGTTAGTTTTTGTCATACTGTTGTAAAAATCTGGAGAATGAGGGAGGAGTTTGGGGGATGAGTTGTAATTTAATGAAATATGAAAGTGTAGATAAATTAGAGATGTCAAATCTTATTTGGGAGTATTCAAAATGTTGTCTTGGAAATGTTTTAGTGTTGTTTGGAAATGTTCAAAGGTGCTTTTGTGAGTATTCAAATGATTTATGAGAGTGTTTTGAAGGTGTTAAAAGTAAAGTGAGGTGGGTACTCACCTAATTGTACTCACCTAATTGTGGTTGCAGGGGTCGAGACTCAGCTCCTGGCCCCGCCTCTTCACTGATCGCTACTGGGTCCTCTCGCTCTCTGCTTCCTGAGCTTTGTCATACCTCTTCTTAAAACTATGTATGGTTCCTGCCTCCACTACTTCACTTGCTAGGCTATTCCACTTGCTGACAACTCTATGACTGAATAAATACTTCCTAACGTCCCTGTGACTCGTCTGAGTCTTCAGCTTCCAGTTGTGACCCCTTGTCCCTGTGTCCCCTCTCTGGAACATCCTATCTCTGTCCACCTTGTCTATTCCCCCACAGTATCTTGTATGTCGTTATCATGTCTCCCCTGACCCTTCTGTCCTCCAGTGTCGTCAGTCCGATTGCCCTTAACCTTTCCTCGTACGACATTCCCTTGAGCTCTGGGACTAGCCTTGTTGCAAACCTTTGTACTTTCTCTAACTTCTTGACGTGCTTGACCAGGTGTGGGTTCCAGACTGGTGCTGCATACTCCAGTATGGGACTAACATACACAGTGTACAGTGTCTTGAACGATTCCTTATTAAGGTATCGGAACGCTATTCTCAGGTTTGCCAGGCGCCCGTATGCTGCAGCAGTTATTTGGTTGATGTGTGCCTCCGGTGATGTGCTCGGTGTTATGGTCACCCCAAGGTCTTTCTCCCTGAGTGAGGTCTGTAGTCTTTGTCCACCTAGCCTATACTCTGTCTGCGGTCTTCTTTGCCCCTCCCCAATCTTCATGACTTTGCATTTGGCTGGATTGAATTCGAGAAGCCAGTTACTGGACCACATGTCCAGCCTGTCCAGGTCTCTTTGCAGTCCTGCCTCATCCTCGTCTGATTTAATTCTTCTCATCAACTTCACATCATCTGCGAACAGGGACACTTCAGAGTCTATTCCTTCCATCATGTCGTTCACATATATCAAAAATAGCACTGGTCCTAGAACTGACCCCTGTGGGACCCCGCTCGTAACAGGCGCCCACTGTGATACCTCTTCACGTACCATGACTCGTTGCTGCCTCCCTGTCAGGTATTCCCTCATCCATTGCAGTGCCCTCCCTTTTACATGCGCCTGATCCTCCAGCTTCTGCACTAATCTCTTGTGGGGAACTGTGTCAAAGGCCTTCCTGCAGTCTAGGAAAATGCAATCTACCCACCCCTCTCTCTCGTGTCTTACTTCTGTTACCTTGTCATAAAACTCCAGGAGGTTTGTGATACAGGATTTGCCTTCCATGAACCCATACTGGTTTTCATTTATAATCTTGTTCCTTTCCAGGTGTTCGACCACTCTCCTGATAATCTTCTCCATGACTTTGCACACAATACATGTCAGAGACACAGGTCTGTAGTTTAGTGCCTCGTTTCTGTTTCCTTTCTTAAATATGGGGACTACATTAGCTGTCTTCCATTTCTCAGGTAGTTGCTCAGTTTCAAGGGATGTGTTGAAGATTGCGGTTAGATGCACGCACAGCATCTCTGCTCCTTCTCTAAGGACCTATGAGGAGATGTTGTCCGGTCCCATCGCCTTTGAGGTGTCAAGGTCACTTAAGAGCTTCTTCACCTCCTCCTCAGTTGTTCGTATGTCATCCAACACTTGTTGGTATATTCCCTCTTGATGTTCCCTTCTGTGCTGTCTTCCCACAGCCCTTCCTGTCTCTACTGTAAAAACTTACTTAAATCTCCTGTTCAGCTCCTCACATACCTCCTGATCATTTCTTGTGAGTTCTCCACCTTCTGTCCTTAATCTGATCACCTGGTCTTTGACTGTTGTCTTCCTCCTGATGTGGCTATACAACAGTTTCGGGTCAGTCTTGATTCTCGATGCTATGTCATTTTCATACTGTCGCTGGGCCTCCCTCCTTACCTGTGCATACTCATTCCTGGCTCTGCGACTGATCTCCCTATTTTCGTGTGTTCTCTGCCTTCTGTACTTTTTCCATTCTCTATTGCACTTTGTTTTTGCCTCTTTACACCGTCGGGTAAACCAGGGGCTCGTTCTGGTCTTCCCGTTGTTACTGTTGCCCTTGGGAATAAACTTTTCCACTGCCTCCTTGCATTTTGTTGTTACATATTCCATCATTTCATTTACTGGCTTTCCTGCCAGTTCTCTGTCCCACTGGACCTCCCGCAGGAAGTTCTTCAACCCTATGTAGTCCCCTCTTTTATAGTCAGGCTTTTCCCATTCAACTCCTGTTATTCTCTCCACTTGCAGCTCTACTATGTATTCAAAGCACAGAACCAAGTGGTCGCTATCTCCTAGGGGACTCTCATACTTGATGTCCTCAATGTCTGAGCTGCCCAGGGTGAACACAAGGTCCAATCTTGCTGGTTCATCCTCCCCTCTCACTCTAGTAGTGTCCTTAACATGTTGGTGCATGAGGTTTTCCAGCACCACGTCCAACATCCTGGCTCTCCACGTTTCGGGACCCCCATGTGGCTCCAGGTTTTCCCAGTCGATCTCCCTGTGGTTGAAATCCCCTATAACCAGCAACTTTGCTCTGCTGGAATGAGCTCTTCTTGTCACCTCAGCAAGTGTGTCCACCATTGCTCTGTTGCTCTCTTCATATTCCTCTCTTGGCCTCCTGCAGTTCTGTGGTGGATTATACATCACTGCAATGACCACTTTGTGTTCCCCAGACTGAACTGTACCTGCTATGTAGTCTCTTTCTCCCGTCTCATCTATACCTTCCATGTTCTCGAATTTCCATCTGTTTTTTACGAGCAGAGCAACCCCACCTCCCCCCCTGCTCCTTCCATCTTTCCTCATGATCTGGTATCCTGGTGGGAAGATTGCATCTGTTATTGTCTCTGTGAGTTTTGTTTCTGTAACTGCTATGATGTCTGGGGACTTCTCATTGATTCTTTCTTGCCATTCCTCATGTTTATTCGTTAATCCATCTGCATTTGTGTACCAAACCTTCAACTTCTGTTCTAATACTGTAACTGTGGTGCGGGGGGTGGAAACAGAGGGATCGGTGTGTGATGGTTGGTTTGGATTGTTCAGTTGCCTTGGGGGTGTCGTGGCTGGAGTCCTTCTGCAGGTGTTTCTGGGGGGTGTGCTTGTCCTTCCATTTGTGTGTGTGTGTGTGTGTGTGTGTGTGTGTGTGTGTGTGTGTGTGTGTGTGTGTGTGTGTGTGTGTGTGTGTGTGTGTGTGTGTGTGTGTGTGTGTGTGTTTGTGTGTGTGTGTGTGCGTATTAACTTCGTAATATGTAAAATTTTGACTAGTGAATTTATCGAAAAGTGGTTATAAGTTGTAAGTGTTGTGGTGACTTTTTCTGATGAAATAGTTAAAACGAGAAAAATGTCTAGACTTGAGGAGAGTGAATCTTTTGTAAAGAAATTGTGGATTGTTGTGGGTATTAACGAAAAAAATGTTGAATTATTTGGGTTATCCTGGGTTAAGAGCGAAAATGTGTATTGTTTTCCCTATGTTGTATATGAAATGTGTAATACTGAGATGGTGACGACGAAGAAGATCCAGAACAAAATGCACAGAATTTCTTCAAGATAAAAATATGTTGATTTTAGTCAATGAATTGTACCTTTTTTTCAATTAATTTTTTTGTTGGATGTATATGAAATGCATTGGTTGTAAAATAAATTGTGTTATCCTGCATTTTAATGTCCGCTCGACAAGATTCAGCCTGTGTGTGTGTGGTCATCACGTGACGTCACTGACATAGGGGGAAGTCGACAAGATTCAGCCTGTGTGTGTGAGGTCATCGCGTGACGTCACTGACCGCCGCCGAGTAAACACAGGTGGGGTGACGTCACACTTGTTTAGACCTGTAGTAAGAGAAAGTACCATGCCCCATAGGGGGAGTTCATTTGAATGCTTACCCCTAGAGGGGAAATCCAAAAAAACTTGATCTCAGGAGATGGAGGAGAAATACTTGATCCAAGGAGATGGAGACCACAACAAAATGAAATTCAAAAAAAATTCGAAAAAAAAAAAATTAGGGTAGAAGTGGGTGGTGGGAGGGGTACCCATAGGGGGGAATCCAAAAAACTTGATCCAAGGAGATGGAGTCTTTGTATTATTGTTATTGAGAAAAACTTGATCCGAGGAATTGGAGCAGGGAATTTGGGATGCAAGTGGGAGTCCATTTTGAATGCTTACCCCCAGAGGGGGAACCCAAAAACTTGATCCAAGGAAGTGGAGGAGAAATTTTGGGATGGGGGTGGTGTAAGGGAAGGTGTTGATCCGAGGAGTTGGTGTCTTGGTATTATAGATATCGAGAAAAACTTGATCCAAGGAGATGGAGGAGAAATACTTGATCCAAGGAGATGGAGACCACAAGAAAATGAAATTCAAAAAAATTCGAAAAAAACATTTGGGGTAGAAGTGGGTGGTGGGAGGGGTACCCATAGGGGAGAATACAAAAAACTTGATCCAAGGAGATGGAGTCTTTGTATTACTGTTATTGAGAAAAACTTGATCCGAGGAATTGGAGCAGGGAATTTGGGATGCAAGTGGGAGTTCATTTTGAAATGCTTACCCCCAGAGGGGGGGAATCAAAAATAAACTTGATCCAAGGAAGTGGAGTCTTTGTATTATTGATATCGAGAAAAACTTGATCCAAGGAAGTGGAGATCATAAGAAAATTCGAAAAAATTTGGGATAGAAGTGGGTGGTGGGAGGGGTACCCACAGGGGGAAACCCAAAAACTTGATCCAAGGAAGTGGAGGAGAAATACTTGGACATAGAGTGTAGAAGTGAATGGTGGGAGGTGTGGGAGGGAAAATCTTTGTATTATTGATATTGAGAAAAACTTGATTCGAGATCATAAGAAATTCGAAAACCCCATAGGGGGGAATCCCCCCAAAAAAAAAAACTCGATCCAAGGAAGTGGAGGAGAAATATATGTTTTAGAGGGTGTTGATCCGAGGAGATGGAGCAGGAATTTTGGGATGGAAGTGGGTGGTGGGAAGGGTACCCATAGGGTGAAACCTCAAAAAATTTGATCCGAGAAGATGGAGAGCACAAGAAATTCAAAAAAAATCGGAAAAAAATTCGGGGGGTGGGGGCGATCCGGACGACGCTGCAGAAGGCGCGGGGCGGGCGCGAGGGCGGGCGTGGGGCGGGGCGCTAGGCGGCCGCCGGGCAAGCGGGCGCGCGGGCGGGCGGGTGCGCGGGCGCAGGCGGGCACGCGGGCGCAGTTGGGGGGAGCGGGTGGGGGCGTGGGTGGGGGGGTCGAGGGTGAGGTTGTCGAGGGTGAGGTGGTCGAGGGTGAGGTGGTCGAGGGTGAGGTCAAGGTCATTAGCATAAATTTGTGAAAAGGAGTCAGCTCAGAGGAGACCGTACCGTGGAGACCGCTGAGAGGTAGGAGCCACTCTGTAGAAATCAGTACTACTTATATATATATATATATATATATATATATATATATATATATATATATATATATATATATATACATATATATATATATATATATATATATATATATATATATATATATATATATATATATATATATATATATATATTAATAAACAAAATACATTTACAGAAAAAAACATAAACATGAATACAATGGCACAATGTATCAAAGATCATGAATTTCCTCCAGCTCCTCCGAGGCTGGACGTGAGCCAAGCATTTCCCCTCTGGATGGCGACGCTGAGGCGCTGGAACATGAAAGTGGCTAAATATATATATATTTTATTTTTTTTTTTTTTTTTTATTATCACACCGGCCGATTCCCACCAAGGCAGGGTGGCCCGAAAAAGAAAAACTTTCACCATCATTCACTCCATCACTGTCTTGCCAGAAGGGTGCTTTACACTACAGTTTTTAAACTGCAACATTAACACCCCTCCTTCAGAGTGCAGGCACTGTACTTCCCATCTCCAGGACTCAAGTCCGGCCTGCCGGTTTCCCTGAATCCCTTCATAAATGTTACTTTGCTCACACTCCAACAGCACGTCAAGTATTAAAAACCATTTGTCTCCATTCACTCCTATCAAACACGCTCACGCATGCCTGCTGGAAGTCCAAGCCCCTCGCACACAAAACCTCCTTTACCCCCTCCCTCCAACCCTTCCTAGGCCGACCCCTACCCCGCCTTCCTTCCACTACAGACTGATACACTCTTGAAGTCATTCTGTTTCGCTCCATTCTCTCTACATGTCCGAACCACCTCAACAACCCTTCCTCAGCCCTCTGGACAACAGTTTTGGTAATCCCGCACCTCCTCCTAACTTCCAAACTACGAATTCTCTGCATTATATTCACACCACACATTGCCCTCAGACATGACATCTCCACTGCCTCCAGCCTTCTCCTCGCTGCAACATTCATCACCCACGCTTCACACCCATATAAGAGCGTTGGTAAAACTATACTCTCATACATTCCCCTCTTTGCCTCCAAGGACAAAGTTCTTTGTCTCCACAGACTCCTAAGTGCACCACTCACTCTTTTTCCCTCATCAATTCTATGATTCACCTCATCTTTCATAGACCCATCCGCTGACACGTCCACTCCCAAATATCTGAATACATTCACCTCCTCCATACTCTCTCCCTCCAATCTGATATTCAATCTTTCATCACCTAATCTTTTTGTTATCCTCATAACCTTACTCTTTCCTGTATTCACCTTTAATTTTCTTCTTTTGCACACCCTACCAAATTCATCCACCAATCTCTGCAACTTCTCTTCAGAATCTCCCAAGAGCACAGTGTCATCAGCAAAGAGCAGCTGTGACAACTCCCACTTTGTGTGTGATTCTTTGTCTTTTAACTCCACGCCTCTTGCCAAGACCCTCGCATTTACTTCTCTTACAACCCCATCTATAAATATATTAAACAACCACGGTGACATCACACATCCTTGTCTAAGGCCTACCTTTACTGGGAAAAAATTTCCTTCTTTCCTACATACTCTAACTTGAGCCTCACTATCCTCGTAAAAACTCTTCACTGCTTTCAGTAACCTACCTCCTACACCATACACTTGCAACATCTGCCACATTGCCCCCCTATCCACCCTGTCATATGCCTTTTCCAAATCCATAAATGCCACAAAGACCTCTTTAGCCTTATCTAAATACTGTTCACTTATATGTTTCACTGTAAACACCTGGTCCACACACCCCCTACCTTTCCTAAAGCCTCCTTGTTCATCTGCTATCCTATTCTCCGTCTTACTCTTAATTCTTTCAATTATAACTCTACCATACACTTTACCAGGTACACTCAACAGACTTATCCCCCTATAATTTTTGCACTCTCTTTTATCCCCTTTGCCTTTATACAAAGGAACTATGCATGCTCTCTGCCAATCCCTAGGTACCTTACCCTCTTCCATACATTTATTAAATAATTGCACCAACCACTCCAAAACTATATCCCCACCTGCTTTTAACATTTCTATCTTTATCCCATCAATCCCGGCTGCCTTACCCCCTTTCATTCTGCCCACTGCCTCACGAACTTCCCCCACACTCACAACTGGCTCTTCCTCACTCCTACAAGATGTTATTCCTCCTTGCCCTATACACGAAATCACAGCTTCCCTATCTTCATCAACATTTAACAATTCCTCAAAATATTCCTTCCATCTTCCCAATACCTCTAACTCTCCATTTAATAACTCTCCTCTCCTATTTTTAACTGACAAATCCATTTGTTCTCTAGGCTTTCTCAACTTGTTAATCTCACTCCAAAACTTTTTCTTATTTTCAACAAAATTTGTTGATAACATCTCACCCACTCTCTCATTTGCTCTCTTTTTACATTGCTTCACCACTCTCTTAACTTCTCTCTTTTTCTCCATATACTCTTCCCTCCTTGCATCACTTCTACTTTGTAAAAACTTCTCATATGCTAACTTTTTCTCCCTTACTACTCTCTTTACATCATCATTCCACCAATCGCTCCTCTTCCCTCCTGCACCCACTTTCCTGTAACCACAAACTTCTGCTGAACACTCTAACACTACATTTTTAAACCTACCCCATACCTCTTCGACCCCATTGCCTATGCTCTCATTAGCCCATCTATCCTCCAATAGCTGTTTATATCTTACCCTAACTGCCTCCTCTTTTAGTTTATAAACCTTCACCTCTCTCTTCCCTGATGCTTCTATTCTCCTTGTATCCCATCTACCTTTTACTCTCAGTGTAGCTACAACTAGAAAGTGATCTGATATATCTGTGGCCCCTCTATAAACATGTACATCCTGAAGTCTACTCAACAGTCTTTTATCTACCAATACATAATCCAACAAACTACTGTCATTTCGCCCTACATCATATCGTGTATACTTATTTATCCTCTTTTTCTTAAAATATGTATTACCTATAACTAAACCCCTTTCTATACAAAGTTCAATCAAAGGGCTCCCATTATCATTTACACCTGGCACCCCAAACTTACCTACCACACCCTCTCTAAAAGTTTCTCCTACTTTAGCATTCAAGTCCCCTACCACAATTACTCTCTCACTTGGTTCAAAGGCTCCTATACATTCACTTAACATCTCCCAAAATCTCTCTCTCTCCTCTGCATTCCTCTCTTCTCCAGGTGCATACACGCTTATTATGACCCACTTCTCGCATCCAACCTTGACTTTAATCCACATAATTCTTGAATTTACACATTCATATTCTCTTTTCTCCTTCCATAACTGATCATTTAACATTACTGCTACCCCTTCCTTTGCTCTAACTCTCTCAGATACTCCAGATTTAATCCCATTTATTTCCCCCCACTGAAACTCTCCTACCCCCTTCAGCTTTGTTTCGCTTAGGGCCAGGACATCCAACTTCTTTTCATTCATAACATCAGCAATCATCTGTTTCTTGTCATCCGCACTACATCCACGCACATTTAAGCAACCCAGTTTTATAAAGTTTTTCTTCTTCTCTTTTTTAGTAATTGTATACAGGAGAAGGGGTTACTAGCCCATTGCTCCCGGCATTTTAGTCGCCTCATACGACACGCATGGCTTACGGAGGAAAGATTCTTTTCCACTTCCCCATGGACAATAGAAGAAATAAAAAAGAACAAGAGCTATTTAGAAAAAGGAGAAAAACCTAGATGTATGTATATATATATATGCATGTGCGTGTCTGTGAAGTGTGACCAAAGTGTAAGTAGGAGTAGCAAGATATCCCTGTTATCTTAGCGTGTTTATGAGACAGAAAAAGAAACCAGCAATCCTACCATCATGCAAAACAGTTACAGGTTTTTGTTTCACAGTCATCTGGCAGGACGGTAGTACTTCCCTGGGTGGTTGCTGTCTACCAACCTACTACCTATATATATATATATATATAGAAAGATCGCAGTTAGCAGGATTCGAAACTACTACTGAGAATGGTCAAGATTCTCAGGCAGCGCTCTAGTCCACTCGGCCACACAAATGCCACATAGACTGGGCAGCCTGGTTCACATGCTTGAGGCTCACTGACGTGCCCGGGCTGGGAAAGAAACATGGCTTGTGAACCAGGGTGCCCAGTTTATGTGGCATTTGTGTGGTAGAGTGGACTAGAACGCTGCCTGAGAATCTTGACCATTCTCAGTAGTAGTTTCGAATCCTGCTGATTGCGATCTTCTTTGTATATACCCACTTCTTTCTGCGTGGTGCATAGATGTATATATATATATATATATATATATATATATATATATATATATATATATATATATATATATATATATATATATATATATATATATATATATATTTGAGGTTCTTAGAGCTCTTCATATTCTGCAGAAAACGTATAACGCAGCAGGCATTTCAAATTTTAGATTTTTTCTTCTCTATTATTATGAGTTATGTAGAATACTAAAACTAACATATAATACAATTATAATATCTCATGTAGGGATAGCAAATGCTAAAAACACAATTTAGTATCCCTTTCCTGATAGTTCCTTCCTACACTGTGAAGGTTAACAGAATTCTTTCAATCGCAATTTAAATTTAACTTTTCAGATCCAGAATGTTTATGGAGCGTGGAAGAAGTGTAGTGTTGTTATGGATGTTATGGTGTGGCATGACATGGTGCGGGAACCCCAGCATCTACTTCATCAATTCCTCCTTTGGGAATTTTTTTATGGCTGTTAACAAGACATTCCTCCCAGCCAACTCTTTCCTTATTTTCCCCAACAGCAACGCATGTAAGTGGTCAGTTATAGTGTATATCATAAAGCGCTATATCAGTGAGGATCATTCAGCACTACAAGTAGTGGAAACTCAGTCATCTGCTATTAGTGATTTAATGTCTAATAAAAAAGCTTGAAGAGGAAGTGGGAAGGTGAGTGGTTACTTACAATCTATTTTCGTTTTACTGAACACCCACGGAAATGTATAGTTAATAAATAGTGAAGCTCACAAAAACCAGAACGCATTGAATCCGAAAATTCGTTTGGGTGTGAAACGTGTTCATTAAGGTTTGTTAACTCTCTCCTATGGAAAGGAATACATTTAATTTTGTTGGCAGATGACAACATACTGATGGGAAGGATACAAAATACTAAGTGTTCATTTCTAACAAGTGAACAGTTATGAAAATGGAAGCTAAGGAGAACTGATCACAAAAAAGTTCGTTACAGTTAGTAAACAAAATCAATATTCCAACAGTGAAAATAAGTGGATAGAGGCATCATACCCAACCTGTCTCCGAAGACAATCTTAAACTCAATAACACTTGCAAAACACACAGGTCTGAGACCTGAAGAATGGATTATTTGGGATTTTGAGAAGAGAGTAAAGAATCTGAATGGTATCTAATCGTTCAAGATAATCAAGAACAGCGAAAAGACAGAAATAGATAAATTTATATAATATGAACCAGAATGAGAGGGTTCAAACCCCACCCGTCGTATGGTTTGTTTATGAGAGGACATAGATGGACATATTTATAATTTAGCATTTATAGACGGAATGTTAAGAGACAGGTTATAGTAACTGAAGTTCAACTCCACAAATATTGCTAGATAAGATACAAGGACAGAGAGATGTGTATAGGAAAGTCCATTTACCTCAGCTAGCTCTGTTCATCTGAGAATTAATAAGTGTCTGAATGTTAAATTAATATTTTTTTGCATCCACATTTTGGATATCAAACGCTACTAATATCATCTCACTCCTCAGGAAGTACCAACAGTACAAAGATAAGCACAAAAAAGCTAAGAAGTTTAATATTTGTTATTAGAATATGCTGAGGAGCCTATATACTATATAATTTTTCACAATGTGCCAAGATGTCTCTATGGCTAAATAGTATGAACGAGAGAGTGACATAATAGGGACTTGATTTAAATTGCACAAATGAAAAATATATACAACCATGTCACAGAAATGCTGGTTGCAATATCTTTCTCCTAGAATTCTTGTGGGTGAATGATCACAGCGGTGGGTCTGCTACGCGCTTCAACCTGTTTCCAGTTATATATTCTTTCAAATTTTCACTGAGAGAGGTTCTTTAAGGTTTATTTTGAGGTAAAGACTATATGGTTTAGTTTTTGAGGGGTATAAGAAAAGATGTGACCTGGGAATTGTAGGAGTGTGAAACGAGACAAAAGCACCACACGTGGTGACACTACCTGGACCTGGAGTCGACCTGGAGAGCATTCCGGGGATCAACGCCCCCGTGGCCCGGTCTACGACCAGGCCTCCCGGTGGATCAGGACCTGATCAACCAGGCTGTTACTGCTGGCCGAACGCAGTCCAACGTACGAGCTAGAGCCCGGCTGATCCTGCATTGACTTTAGGTATCTGTCCAGCTCCCTCTTGAAGGCAACCAGAAATCTATTGGTGATGCCCTTTATGGCTGGTGGGAGGCTGTTAAACAGTTTTGGGCCCTGGACACTTATTGTGTTTTCTCTTAGTGTACCAGTGGCGCCCTTACTTTACACTGGGGCTATGTTGCATCGCCTGCCAAGTCTTTTTCTTTAGTAGGGAGTGATTTCTGTGAGAAGATTAAGGACCAGTCACTCCAGGATCTTCCAGGTGTAGATTATGATATATTTCTGTCGCCTGCGCTCCAGTGAGTACGAGTCCAGTTCTTCCAGGCGTTCCCAGTAGTTAAGGTGTTTGATGGAACTTATACGTGCAGTAAAGGTCCTCCGTACATTCTCTAGATCTGCAATTTCACCTGCCTTGAATGGGGATGTTAATGTACAGCAATATTCCAGCCTAGAGAGAACAAGTGATTTAAAAATGCTCATCATTGGCTTAGCATCTCTTGTCTTGAATGTTCTCATTATCCATCCTATCAGTTTCCTCACAGATGTGATAGCGGCATTGTTGTGGTCCTTGATGGTGAGATCTTCGGACATTACCACACCCAGGTCCTTCACATTACTTTTTCGCTCCATTGTGTGATTAGAGTTTGTAGTATACTCAGTCCTGCCTATTATTTCCTCCAGTTTTCCATAACGGAGTAGTTGGAATTTGTCTTTATTGTATATCGTATTGTTCTCTGTTGCCCATTGGAAAACTTGGTTTATACATCCTCGGAGATTTGCGTGTCCTCAATGGATGACACTCTCATGCAGATCCTAGTATCGTCTGCAAAGGATGATACAGTGCTATGGTTTATATCTCTGCGTCTGATATGAGAATGAGGAACGGGATAGGGGCGAGTACTGTGCCTTGTGGAATAGAGTTCCGATTTAACTCTTTTTTACCACTATTCTTTCTGTTCGACTGGTTAGAAAGTTGAAGATCCATCTGCCCACTTTGCCAGTTATCCCTCTAGCACGCATTTTGTGTGTTATTACACCATGATGGCACTTGTCAAAAGCTTTTGCAAAATCTGTGTGTACTTCATCTGCATTTTGTTTGTTTTCCAGTGCATCCAAGACCATATAATAGTGGTTCAGTAGTTACGAGAGGCAGGAGCAGTCTGCTCTGAACCCACGTTTCTCTGGATTGTGCAATTTTATGGAGTCCTGCTTCTTAGAACTCTTTCAAAGATTTTTATGATGTGGGACGTTATAGTTATTGATCTATAGTTCTTAGCTACTGCTATGCTGCCACATTTATGGAGTGGGGCTATACCCGTTGTTTTTAGTGACTGTGGAATCTCACCTGTGTGTATGTTCCTTCTCCATAGCATACTTAGGGCCCAAGAGAGGGGGTTTGTCTTGTGATAATATAAAGGAGAGGAGAACTCTGAAAAGAATTTTATTTAGAGGACAAAAGAAGAGCACTTGAAATTTTGAAATTGAAGTCAAATGTAGCATAAATGAGTTGCGACTGATAAGACAAGAGCGGCTACCCCTCCTGGCTTAGTGGGAATAGGTCGGAGAATAACAAATGCGAATAGGTAATACCATTGTGGATGAATGTGGACAGGTGTTACCAAACGCTTAGCGGGAGTGAAATTATCAAAGTCTCCTGGGAAATATGGGTTAAGTAACGTTAGAAGAGTTGGTAATATAAATATTACTAAAAATACTACGTTAACTTTGCAAAATAGGGATACAATTATTTTTTTCGGTTGAAGAATAAAATCCTAATCGGTTGCTTGCGCCAGATTGATGAATAAATAGAACGTGGACGAGAGAGGCAAAAGCTATTAAGAATAACAGAAATAAATTAAATGAAAAAATCGTATTAAGGTCGCATAGTCAACTGTGACCCTTCCCAAACTCACTGAATTAAATCTATTCCGATATATGGAATTGCTGAGAATAAATTAGTAGTAACTGTAGCTCCGGAAAATGATGATATTTGGCCCCGAGGAAACATGTAACCTAGGCAGGCAGTAACTATACTTATGGACAAGATTAAAAGTCTTATTATTCATGCATGGAAAAGTGAAAAGAAGGCACAGTAGATGCCTCGTCCAATATCAGAATAATACAAATGAAAAAAAAAGCCTCATTAATCTAAAGTATCCTAAATTGTCAGCTGTAATTAACATCTTGACAAATATGAGATACAATGGAGAAAGGTTGATAAAGGAGGAAAAGTGAATGGGTAAGAATAATCCTGCTGCAATTTGTGCAACAAGCAGAAGTCCACAAAGGGATCCAAAATTTCGTATAGAAATATTTAAGGAATTGACATATCAACAAATGTTCTATTTACAAGTATAAATAACGGATGGGATTTTCGTAATGGTGAAAAAAAATGTTTTAGGACCTGCTGAGAATTTTAAAAACAATATGTGGATTAAGAACATTTATTTCTAATCATAAACTTTTATTAAATGTTTCACTTGGTCTTGAGTTTGTTATATTAAGCGCATTTGTAATGAAGATTTTTGTAATGTTCTTTTTGACATTTACTGCCTGTGAAGGAGTTCCTTCATTATCTTTGTTGGTTTCTGTTGTGCGTTCTAATAGGAATGATATATATATATATATATATATATATATATATATATATATATATATATATATATATATATATATATATATATATATATATATATATATATATATATATATATATATATATATATATATATATATATATATATATCCGAATAAATAAAAGTTGCTATTTTGGCTTAAATAGCAACGCACTTCTTTCCGAGCAAGGCAAGTGAAAATTTGTGAAAATCCATGCATCTTATTAGATGCCTGGGTTAGCCTTGGAGTTAATGCTTACTGTGTTAAGTTCCGTGGTAGTCACCAAATGCAACACAACTGAACTTCTTTTCTCGGCCCAGGAGCTTTAATAGTAGATCTATTCTTACCCCTCTCATGGCCACATCATCTATGAACACAAGATTAATTGATACAGATGGTACCTCTGACGGAATGTAAAGCAGTATTTACCTCCAGATCCTTCCTATTGGAGGCGAGGGTTAGCCTAGACGGTAAAGTGTCCGACTGTCAGTTTAGGATCGCGGCTCGAGAGCTCCTTTTGTTTGTCACTCGACAGTTAATTGTTGGAACTTTGCATAGGCTGGTTATTTTTACCGCTGTTTCTCAAGAATATGTCTGTACATTAACACAGATTTTCTTAGCTACTATTCATATCAACAATAGTTGTCAACTCGCAGTAATGTATATTCAGCAGTAAATTACTGCCCACAACAGAGTACACTTGACTGAGCCTTTGTTTACAGAAGCTCACCTCACAATCTCCCTCCAAATTTAACCCTTATAAATCACTCTTTACAACAACACTCTTTTAAAACTCTTAACAATGGCTCAAACTCATTTATCTTCTTTTATGAACCTAATATTTATTGTTACAATTGTGGGCTTCAATAGTTCCCTAGTGAAAACATATACTGGAACATTCTCACAAGAAAGCATCGACAAGCTTTAATCTTCATATTTTCATACATTTTAAATTAACGAAGCCTTTACAATTGTTCTAAATTACCTTTAAATATAATAATGATGGGATTCTGAGATTACACTCCTTATTCACTGCCCGAACTTGATTATTTTCACACCTGTAGAGAGATAAAGTGTGAAAAAATCGTACATTAATAATAATAATAATAATAATAATAATAATAATAATAATAATAATAATAATAATAATATTATTATTATTATTATTATCATTATAATAACAATGATAATAGTGATTACCATTTTTGAAGTATTTCATCAAAATAATTTATACACCACATGTTCTTTATAGAACCATCGTATGTCTGGTGGCCAGTAACGTATTGAGATTGACAAGACAGGTGATCAAGTCTCATGTGAGTAGCCAGGTGAGTAAGTGGAGTTAGGTAATAATTAGACACATGAAGGTACACAATACCGGCCTATAAAGGAATATGATTAGGTGATCGCAGTATTAGATACCTGGAAAAATAAGCCAGCAGTAATTATGTCGCTTTAAAAGAGACAATACATTCAGTAAAAGGACACATGTTCAACTATTGAGATATTCTCCTGTGAGAACCAAACGTTGTTACAATAATGTGTCTCATTAGTTACACGAGTTCTTTTACCTGTACCTTTACAAGGCCTGAAAGTTTGAAGCCGCTCGAATAAGGGGTTCTCGAGTAATAAGCTAAAATTTATAAGAAAGCATGTGAAACTGTAGCCTAGAATGTATCAGAAAATAGAAGCATCTCAAAGTTAAAATTAAAAACATCACAAACCTCGGACTTTTATTTTGCAGTATTCTTCTCTCATATTGTGTTAATATTCTCTATAATCCTATAAGAAAAAATATTTGATTTTGATTTTTTCCAATTTCATTTTGATAAAATTTACGATAAAAGACAAATTGGCACCCACATATACCAAAATTAATAATAAGAAAAAATAAAATAAACATATACCACTTTTCAGGTTATAAGAACATAAGAAAGAAGGAACACTGCCACAGGCCTACTGACCCATGCGGAGCAGATCCATGTCCCCCCCCCGGATTAGACCAATGACCCACCCAGTCTGGTCATCCCCACTCAAGGATGGAGCACTGTACCAGACCCAGCAGCACAAGCTAGTCAGGTCCAACTCACAACCACTCACACCCACTCATGTATTTATCTAACCTCAATAACTGTACTCGGGAGTTTGTTCCACTCATCCACAACTCTATTACCAAACCAGTGCTTTCATATATCCTTCATGAATCTGAATTTTTCCAACTTGAAACCATTGCTGCGAGTCCTGTCTTGGCTGGAAAATTTCAGCACACTATTTGCATCCCCTTTATTTATTCCTGCTTTCCATTTATACACCTCGATTCTACGCTTTTCGAGAGAGTGCAGATTCAGGGCCCTCAGTCTATCCTCATAGGGAAGATTTCTGATACATGGGATCATCTTTGTCATCCTCCTTTGTACGCTTTCCAGAGCATTTATATCCATTCTGTAATACGGTGACCAGAACTGAGCAGCATAGTCTAAATGAGGCCTAACCAAGGATATATAGAGTTGAAGATCAACCTGAGGGCTTCTATTATTTATACTTCTAGATATGAAGCCAAGAACTCTGTTAGGTTTATTGCGAACACTTATGCACTGTTGTCTTGGTTTTAGGTTACTACTAACCAGAACTCCTAAATCCTTTTCGCAGTCGGTAGTATTAAGATCTATATTATTTAGTTTATATGTGGCATGGTTATTTAACTGTCCAACATTTAGAACTTTGCATTTGTCAATATTAAACTGCATCTGCTACTTCTCCGACTATTGCGTCAGTCTATTCAAATCATCCTGGAGTGCTCTAATGTCCTCATTAGAATGAATTGGACGGCCCATTTTGGTGTCATCAACAAATTTACTTATGTAATATTTATTCCCTCATCTATGTCGTTTATGTAAATTGTGAACAACAATGGGCCCAACACTGACCTCTGAGGAACACCGCTTGTGACGTGCCCCCATTCTGATTTCTCCCCATTTATGCAAACTCTCTGCTAACTATTTGTCAGTCATGCCTCTACCCAGGGAAAAATTTCTCCTATTCCGTGTACCCTAAGTTTCCTCAATAGCCTCTGGTGTGGAACTCTGTCGAAAGCCTTACTGAAGTCCATATACACAATATCATATTCATTACCATGATCTACCTCCTCAAACACCTTGTTGAAAAAAGTTAGCAAATTCGTAAGACAGGAACGCCCCTTTGTAAAACCGTGTTGAGAATCATTAATCAGTCTGTGCTTATCAAGATGGCTATGAATTGCTTCGGCAATTATTGACTCCATAAATTTTCCCACTATGGAGGTAAGGCTTATTGGTCTATAGTTCGAAGCCAAGGACCTGTCACCTGCCTTGTAAATAGGTATTACATTTGCCATTTTCCACTTATCAGGCACTATGCCAGTTTGTAGTGATATGTTAAAAAGATTAGCCAAAGGTATGCTAAGTTCCTCTTTACATTCCTTTAACACCCTTGCAAACAGTTCATCAGGACCTGGGGATTTGTTAGGTTTTAGTTTCTCTATATGTCTGAGGACCATGTCACTAGTTACCGCAATCGTACATAGTTTATTATCATCCTGTTCTACGTAATCTATTATTTCAGGAATATCGCTAGTATTTTCCAGGGTGAAAACTGAGAGGAAGTAGGTATTTAGAATTACACACATATCCTTATCACTGTCAGTGATCTGACCAGAGTTACTCTTAAGTGGGCCAGTCTTGTCCCTAGTCTTACTTCTGTATACCTGAAAGAACCCTTTTGGGTTAGTCTTTGAATCCCTTGCGACCTTAGCCTCATAATCTCTTTAACTGAATATATTGATTTCTTAACTCCCCATCCCCTCTTTTGATACGCCAATATATGCCTCTCTTTTGACCAATGAGATGTTTTAATCTATTGTTCATCCATTTGGGATCATTTTTGTTAGATCTAATTTCCCTACACGGAACAAAAGTTGCCTGGGCAGCTAGAACTATGCTCTGAAAAACGTCATATTGGCATCCAAGATCACCTACCTGACCCATAGTCAGGACATCCCAATTTAGCCCAACCAAGTAATTTTTCAGTCCCATGAAGTCGGCCAAGCGAAAATCTGGGACAGAGATTTGATTGCAGTTATCTGGGTAATTCCATGAGCTTTCCCCAAGCTCCTCATTAACCTCAAGATTATTAATTAGTGAATCTTTGTTGGCAAGAACCAAGTCAAGCAGATTGTTTCCTCTAGTTGGTTCTGTCACAACCTGTTCTAAAAAGCAATCCTGAACCGTATCAAGAAAGTCACTAGACTCAAGATTTCCTGTCATATTGTTCCAATCAATTTGTCTAAAGTTAAAATCTCCCATTATCACAACATTTTCATATCTAGACGCCTTATGAATTTCGTCCCATAACAGCTTACTGCCCTCCCTACCAAGGTTCGGGGGCCTATAAATCACACCCAAAATTAATTTGTCACGACCCTCGAGAAATTGAAGCCAAACCGATTCTGTGTTCGATGTTATGAAAACGCTTAGAAAAGGCATTCTCTAGTAATGACTTTTAAAACTACACCAAATGAAATTGACAAATTTAAATTTACAACATTAAAGTCGATCAGGAAAAACATTCATCAGTAACTGATCTAATTGCAAATTTCACATTTCTTTAAAAATTATTTTAAATTTGCAGTTTCTGGGGCTAAAAGAACGGGTTAAAATTCTTCTCATAGACTGCATCGTTAACAATATTTTGAAACAAGTAAAAGGAATTGTTTATTCATTGAATGAACCGTGAACATCACTATTTATTCAGTAAATCTAGCAAATTCGTACTCATGGCAGATGACACCTGAATCTGCATGACAGTGTCTTCCATTGCAGACACTGCAAGGCTCCAGGCGGACATCAACCAAATCTTTCAGTGGGCTGCAGAAAACAATATGAAGATCAACGATGAGAAATTTCAATTACTCAGATATGGTAAACATGAGGAAATTAAATCTTCATCAGAGTACAAAACAAATTCTAGCCACAAAATAGAGCGAAACACCAACGTCAAAGACCTGGGAGTGATCATGTCGGAGGATCTCACCTTCAAGGACCATAACATTGTATCAATCGCATCTGCTAGAAAAATGACAGGATGGATAATGAGAACCTTCAAAACTAGGGAGGCCAAGCCCATGATGACACTCTTCAGGCCACTTGTTCTATCTAGGCTGGAATATTGCTGCACACTAACACCATCTTTCAAGGCAGGTGAAATTGCCGACCTAGAAAATGTACAGAGAACTTTCACGGCGCGCATAACGGAGATAAAGCACCTCAATTATTGGGAGCGCTTGAGGTTCCTAAACCTGTATTCCCTGGAACGCAGGAGGGAGAGATACATGATTATATACACCTGGAAAATCCTAGAGGGACTAGTACCGAACTTGTACACGAAAATCACTCATTACGAAAGCAAAAGACTTGGCAGACGATGCAACATCCCCCCAATGAAAAGCAGGGGTGTCACTAGCACGTTAAGAGACCATACAATAAGTGTCAGGGGCCCGAGACTGTTCAACTGCCTCCCAGCATACATAAGGGGGATTACCAACAGACCCCTGGCAGTCTTCAAGCTGGCACTGGACAAGCACCTAAAGTCAGTTCCTGATCAGCCGGGCTGTGGCTCGTACGTTGGTTTGCGTGCAGCCAGCAGCAACAGCCTGGTTGATCAGGCTCTGATCCACCAGGAGGCCTGGTCACAGACCGGGCCGCGGGGGCGTTGACCCCCGGAACTCTCTCCAGGTAAACTCCAGGTAATAGAAGCATGAATCATGTCTTCATGAACCACAATAGTGACAAAATACACAAATAACCCTCACTGTATTGTGCTTTATGTTGTTTAGTTAATTATTGGTTAAAATTTAAAATCTGTCAGATGAGTCATTCATCTATTATTGCCCGATTCCAATTAATTACTTTTTTTTCACTATATTTTACTACATCAATGAGCCAGTAATCAAACGAAACTTAATATGTATTCTTCTGGCCCTAGGATAAAGTCGTCCAGAAGAGGAACTCAAATTTTTTTACCGGAAATTCTCTAAAATCTATTGTACACATAAAATAGTCAGATCTGCAGCTTCACATGTGAACATTGATCTCCACCAACATCGACTTTTTTGACATAATTTATGATCGTTTGTTGTTACCACAGCGTTTTAGAAGTTATTCCAGCCATTTTAGGATGCTGCTGGGCACTTAAAAATTCCAATTGTTCCAGGAATATCGTGTTGAAAATTCGATAGTGATTCAATGAGGCGTTCTCGAGTTATGAGAAAAATTAAATAAAAAAATTGGATGAAGAAAAAATAGATGTATTTCACCTACACATCGATCAGGTACCTGTGGTTCCGGTACACTGTGCCTCAGTGTACCGAGTGCATGAGTGAATGCTATGGCTCCGGTACCCTGTGTATCAGTGAACGCTATGGCTCCGGTACCCTGTGTATCAGTGAACGCTATGGTTCCCGTACCCTGTGTCTCAGTGAACGCTATGGTTCCGGTACCCTGTGTCTCAGTGAACGCTATGGTTCAGGTACCCTGTGTCTCAGTGAACGCTATGGTTCCGGTACCCTGTGTATCAGTGAACGCTATGGTTCCGGTACCCTGTGTCTCAGTGAACGCTATGGTTCCGGTACCCTGTGTCTCAGTGAACGCTATGGTTCCGGTACCCTGTGTCTCAGTGAAAACTATGGTTCCAGTAGCCTGTGCCTCAGTGAACGCTATGGTTCCGGTACCCTGTGTCTCAGTGAACGCTATGGTTCCGGTACCCTGTGTCTCAGTGAACGCTATGGTTCCAGTAGCCTGTGCCCCAGTGAATGCTATGGTTCCGGTACCCTGTGCCTCAGTGAACGCTATGGTTCCGGTACCTTGTGTCTCAGTGAACGCTATGGTTCCAGTACCCTGTGTCTCAGTGAACGCTATGGTCCCGGTATCCTGTGTCTCAGTGAACGCTATGGTTCCAGTAGCCTGTGTCTCAGTGAACGCTATGGTTCCAGTAGCCTGTGCCTCACTGAACGCTATGGTTCCGGTACCTTGTGTCTCAGTGAACGCTATGTTTCCGGTACCCTGTGTCTCAGTGAACGCTATGGTTCCAGTAGCCTGTGCCTCAGTGAACACTATGGTTCCAGTACCCTGTGTCTCAGTGAACGCTATGGTTCCAGTAGCCTGTGTCTCAGTGAACGCTATGGTTCCGGTACCCTGTGCCTCAGTGAATGCTATGGTTCCAGTAGCCTGTGTCTCAGTGAACGCTATGGTTCCAGTACCCTGTGTCTCAGTGAACGCTATGGTTACAGTAGCCTGGGTCTCAGTGAACGCTATGGTTCCAGTACCCTGTGTCTCAGTGAACGCTATGGTTACAGTAGCCTGGGTCTCAGTGAACGCTATGGTTCCAGTAGCCTGTGCCTCACTGAACGCTATGGTTCCGGTAAACTGTGTCTCAGTGAATGCTATGGTTCCAGTACGCTGTGTCTCAGTGAACGCTATGGTTCCAGTAGCCTGTGCCTCAGTGCACGCTATGGTTCCAGTACCCTGTGTCTCAGTGAACGATATGGTTTCAGTAGCCTGTGTCTCAGTGAACGCTATGGTTCCAGAAGCCTGTGTCTCAGTGAACGCTATGGTTCCGGTACCCTGTGCCTCAGTGAACGATATGGTTCTGGTACCTTGTGTCTCAGTGAACGCTATGGTTCCAGTACCCTGTGTCTCAGTGAACGCTATGGTCCCGGTATCCTGTGTCTCAGTGAACGCTATGGTTCCAGTAGCCTGGGTCTCAGTGAACGCTATGGTTCCAGTAGCCTGTGCCTCACTGAACGCTATGGTTCCAGTAACCTGTGTCTCAGTGAACGCTATGGTTCCAGTACCCTGTGTCTCAGTGAACGCTATGGTTCCAGTAGCCTGTGCCTCAGTGAACGCTATGGTTCCAGTACCCTGTGTCTCAGTGAACGCTATGGTTCCAGTACCCTGTGTCTCAGTGAATGCTATGGTTCCAGTACCCTGTGCCTCAGTGAACGCTATGGTTCCGGTACCCTGTGCCTCAGTGAAAACTAAGGTTCCGGTACCCTGTGTCTCAGTGAACACTATGGTTCCGGTACCCTGTGTCTCAGTGAACGATATGGTTCCGGTACCCTGTGCCTCAGTGAACGCTATGGTTCCAGTATCATGTTTCTCAGTGAAAGCTATGGTTCCGGTACCCTGTGTCTCAGTGAACGCTATGGCTCCGGTACGCTGTGTCTCACTGAAAGCTATGGTTCCAGTACCCTGTGTCTCAGTGAACACTATGGTTCCGGTACCCTGTGTCTCAGTGAACGCTATGGTTCTGTTACCCTGTGTCTCAGTGAACGCTATGGTTCAGGTACCCTGTGTCTCAGTGAAAGCTATGGTTCCGGTACCCTGTGTCTCAGTGAACGCTATGGTTCTGGTACCCTGTGTCTCAGTGAACGTTATGGTTCCGGTACCCTGTGTCTCAGTGAACGCTATAGTTCTGGTACGCTGTGTCTCAGTGAACGCTATGGCTCCGGTACCCTGTGCCTCAGTGAACACTATGACTCCGGTACCCTCTGCCTCAGTGAACGCTATGGTTCCGGTACCCTGTGTCTTAGTGAACGCTATGGCTCCGGTACCGTGTATGTTAGTGAACGCTATGGCTCCAGTGCCCTGTGTCTTAGTTAACGCTATGGTTCCGGTACCCTCTGATACAGTGAACGCTATGGCTCCGGTACCCTGTGTCTTAATGAACGCTATGGTTCCGGTAACCTGTGTCTTAATGAACGCTATAGTTCCGATACCCTGAGTCTTAGTGAACGCTACGGTTTCGATACCCTGTGCTTCAGTGAACGCTATGGATCCCGTACCCTTTGTTTTAGTGAACGCTTTCGGTTCCGGCACCTGTTTCTTAGTGAACGCTTTGGCTTCGGTACCCTGTGTCTTGGTGAACGCTATGGCACCGGTACCCTGTGTCTTAGTGAACGACATGGCTCCGGTACCCTGTGTCTTAATGAACGCTATGGTTCCGGTACCCTGTGTCTTAGTGAACACTGTGGTTCTGGTACCCTGTGTCTTAGTGAACGCTATGGCTCCAGTACCATGCCTAAGTGCACGCTATGGCTCCGGTACCCTGTGTCTTAGTGAACGCTATGGTTCCGGTACCCTGTATCTTAGTGAACGCTATGGTTCCGTTACCTTGTGTCTTAGTGAACGCTATGGCACCGGTACCCTGTGTCTCAGTGAACGCTATGGTTTCGGTACCCTGTGTCTCAGTAAACGCTATGGTTCCGGTACCCTGTGTCTCATTGAACGCTATGGTTCCGGCACCCTGTGCGTCAGTGAACGCTATGGTTCCGGTACCATGTTTCTCAGTGAACGCTATGGTTCCGGTACCCTGTGCCTCAGTGAACGCTAGGTTCTGGTACGCTGTCTCAGTGAACGCTATGGTTCAGGTACCCTGTGTCTCAGTGAAAGCTATGGTTCCGGTACCCTGTGTCTCAGTGAACGCTATGGTTCCGGTACCCTCTGTCTTAGTGAACGCTACGGTTTCAGTACCCTGTCCCTCAGTGAACGCTATGGCTCCGGTACCCTGTGTCTTAGTGAACACTGTCGTTCAGGTACCCTGTGTCTTAATGAACGCTATGGCTCCAGTACCATGTGCCTAAGTGAACGCTATGGCTCCCGTACCCTGTGTTTTAGTGAACGCTATGGTTCCGTTACCTTGTGTCTTAGTGAACGCTATGGTTCCATTACCTTGTGTCTTAGTGAACGCTATGGCTCCGGTACCCTGTGTCTCAGTGAACGCTATGGTTCCGGTACCCTGTATCTTAGTGAACTCTATGGTTCCGTTACCTTGTGTCTTAGTGAACGCTAAGGTTCCGGTACTTTGTGCCTCAGTGAACGCTATGGCTCTGGTACCCTGTGTCTTAGTGAACACTATGGCTCCGGTACTTTGTGCTTCAGTGAACGCTTTGGCTCCAGTACCGTGTGTCTTAGTGAACGCTATGGCTCCGGCACCTTGTGCCTCAGTGAACCCTATGATTCCAGTACTTTGTGCGTCAGTGAACGCTAGGGCACCGGTACCCTGTGCCTCAGTGAACGCCATGGCTCCTGTACCCTGTGCCTCATTGAACGCTATGGCTCCGGTACCCTGTGCCTAAGTGAACACTATAGCTCCGGTACCCTGTGCCTCAGTGAACGCCATGGCTCCAGTACCCTGTGCCTCAGTGAACGCTATGGCTCCGGTACCCTGTGTCTCAGTGAACGCTATGATTCCGGTATCCTGTATCTTAGTGAACGCTATGGTTCCGTTACCTTGTGTCTTAGTGAACGCTATGGTTCCGGTACTTAGTGCCTCAGTGAACGCTATGGCTCCGGTACCCTGTGTCTTAGTGAACGCTATGTCTCCGGTACTTTGTGCTTCAGTGAACGCTTTGGCTCCAGTACCCTGTGTCTTAGTGAACGCTACGGCTTCGGTACCTTGTCCCTCAGTGAACCCTATTACTCCGTACTTTATGCGTCAGTGAACACTATGGCACCGGTACCCTGTGCCTCAGTGAACGCCATGGCTCCTATACCCTGTGCCTCATTGAACGCTATGGCTCCGGTACCCTGTGCCTAAGTGAACTCTATAGCTCCGGTACCCTGTGCCTAAGTGAACTCTATAGCTCCGGTACCCTGTGCCTCAGTGAACGCCATGGCTCCGGTACCCTGTGCCTCAGTGAACGCTATGGCTCCGGTACCCTGTTCCTCAGTGAACACTACGGCTCCTCTACACTGTGTCTCAGTGAATGCTATGGCTCCGGTACCCTGTGCCTCAGTGAACACTATGGTTCCCGTTGCCTGTGCCTCAGTGAACGCTATGGCTCCAGTAAACTGTGCCTCGGTGAATGCTATGGCTCCCGTACCCTGTGCCCTAGTGAATGCTATGGCTCCAGTAAACTGTGCCTCGGTGAATGCTATGGCTCCCGTACCCTGTGCCCTAGTGAATGCTATGGCTCCAGTAAACTGTGCCTCGGTGAATGCTATGGCTCCCGTACCCTGTGCCTCAGAGAATGCTACGGCTCCTCTACCCTGTGTCTCATGAACTCTATGCCTCCGGTACCATGTGCCTCAATGAACGCTATGGCTCTGGTGCCCTGTGCCTCAGTGAACGCTTTGAATCCGGTACCCTGTGCTTCAGAGAACGCTATATCTCCCTCACCCTGTGCTTCAGTGAACGCTATCGCTCCTGTTCCCTGTGTCTCGGTGAACGCTATGGTTCCCGTAGCTGTGTCTCAGTGAACGATATGGCTCCGGTACCCTGTGTCTTAGTGAACGCTATGACTCCGGTACCGTGTGCCTCAGTGAACGCTATGGCTCCGGTACCCTGTGCCTCAGTGAAAGCTTTGGCTCCGGACCTCTTCAAGGGGGGCTCCTTGGCGTGGTGAAGAGGCTCTTGGTCTGAGGAATTAGCCCTGTCGGTCTTCTTCCTCAGACCGAACCTAATTACCCCCCATTCTCCCCTCCCCTATCCCATCCTCCCCATCCTCCCCTTTTTCCATTCCTCCTCCTCCTCCTCACCCCTCCCTTTTGCCCTTCCTCTTTTTAGCCTTCGTGATTTCTCCCACAGGCGCGCTAGTTCCTAGGTGGGGGAAAGGACACCGGGGTCCATCCCATTCCGTTGAGGTTTCTTGGCGGTGGCGTAGTTTGCCGTGGAATCTGGATTGCCTAGGGATGTCCCGATCCCTCTCCGGTATCCCGGAGTAGCTTTGGGTGTCTTTTGGGCGACGGGTGTATCTCTGGAAGCCACCTTTCGGATTCCGGGGGTGGTGGCTGAAGGAGGTATGCTTTGTGGCGGATATCCGGCCGCCCTCTCTTTTGTCCACCGAGGTAGCTCGGCAGATGTGAGGTTGCTATCCCAGATTGCTGGTTTACTGGCATGAAGGGTAGGGTATGGCACGGGTTCCATGCTGCATCTGCGCTACTAGCGGTGTCGAGTCCTCTTGGGCGCGGAGGGAGATTTCTGGCCCTTTCATTCCTCCTAGGAACTATCCCTCCCCGGTCCCCCCTTTTTTTTTCTTTTTTTTATTTTTATTTTCTTTTCTTCTTTCTTTTTTTTTCTTAAAAACAAAAAGAAAGAAGTAACCTAACCATGGCAGCCCTAGTCCATGAACCTGGTACCCCCGGGCCCCTTCTTGATACCGCACCCCGTTCTGACCCCGCCTCGTCTTTGGACCACTCTTCAGACATTCCTCATGCCTCTGTACCTATTGCCGGTGCTGTTTCCTCACCCGCTTCAGGTACTGAGGCCTCGACTGACTCCTTCGATTTATCAGACCTTCGCTCTCCTCTGACTATGCTTCCGGCCTCTCCCTCTACGGTGCGGCAATTTTCAAATCGCCGACCCGTTCCACGTCGGACCAACTCTGGTCCCACGCCTAAACGTCAACGACAATTACCTGCTGATGATACTTCTCCACCTTCACCTTCTCGTTCTTCTCAGAAACGATCGACACGTCCTTCACTACCTTTCCACGCTCAGTTTCAGACTGAACAGTGGACTAAATTCTTCACTTTACGACCAACTTCCTCTACTGCCTATCTTTCTGACCATAGTATTGGCAAGGCACTCCTACGCCATGTTGGTAAAGATATTTCTTTTCATGCTCTTAAGAGCGGTACGTGCATCATTACCGTACAGAATGCTACCCAGGCTCGTGAGCTCTCTCGTCTTTCCCATATAGATACTGTTCCTGTCACCCTTGAAAAACATCATTCCCTCAATTCTTGTAGTGGTACCGTTATTCTGCCCCATACCATAGTTCAACAAAATTTCCAGACATGTGGCACTGACATTCTAGAACAGCTGGAACTCCAAGATCTCCCAATCCTCAAGGTAGACACTTACGTTCTTCCTGCCCGTGGGCGGAGACGATACCCTAGCAATGTGGCTCGTTTAACTTTTGACAGCCGAGAACTCCCATCCTCCGTTTATATAGCAGGACATCGGTTACAAGTTCGAAAGGTGATCCCTACACCACAACAGTGTAGAAATTGCTGGCGATTTGGCCATCCAGCGAAATATTGCAGATCTATCGCCGAATGCCCAGTCTGTGGTGCCGATGACCATTCTAATACGTCTTGCAATCGATCTCCCTCTTGCCTTAACTGTCATGAGGCTCACCCTTCGTACTCTCGCCGTTGTCAGGTCTATTTAAACGAGCGGGAAATCCGTTACCTCAAAGAGACAGAAGGTCTCCCTTATGCCATGGCAGTTTCTCATCTCCGCCTCCAAGGGAGACTCCCACGTGTTTCTTATTCCCGTGTTTCAAAACGTCCCCCCACTTCTGGTATCCCATCTTCTACACCCACCTCTGTGGTTACCTCTCCCATAATCACTCCTGTATCTAATCCTTTTGCTGTCCTCGGCTCAGACGTCCCTACTTCAACGCCTCAGTCTAATCTCGCTTCTTCGAGTTCTCTCTTACAAGCCTCAGTATCGACGAGACCTCGTACGACACCTCTTCCCAATCGTCCCTCTACTTCTCAAAAGTCAAAAAAAGGTCCGGTAACACCTCCTACCCATCTTCCACCTCCTCATTTTACCCTCCCTGTCTCTGTCCCTAGTTCTTCCCCTCTCACTGGCTCAGTTACAAGTGCAGAGGTTCACCCTCCTCCTCGTAATGTACCTTCCTCCCCTGTTCCCTCCCAAGTTTCTTCCTCTTCTGCCACCTCCCAGGTTCCTGTCTCTTCTGTCCCCTGCCACGCTTCTCCAGTTCCCTCCACCCTTTCGCCCCCCCCTACCTTGGTACAGTCCAATACAGTTCCAATCTTTACTCATCCTCCCCCTACCATTCCCAATATTGTCTCCCATACGACATCTTTGAATTCCGAAACACTTGAAGCAATCTCTGAATATATTGCAGAGACCAAACCATCAATGGACACTGATCCACCTTCCGCTCTTTCTCTCTCCTCTGCTCCATCTGCGCAACTCCTTTCTTCACAGCGCACCGTTCCTTCGCTGCTTGAACATTTTCCACTGCCTCCGCATGTGGACTTTTCTAACCCTTCTAGTCCGTAGGAACCCTTACCTGCGGATTTCAAGTATCTTTATCATTGCCAATCATGGCCTTTTTACAGTGGAATATACGCGGCCTCAGGGGAAATCGGGGTGAGCTTCAGATGTTACTCTCCCAGTTTGCCCCTGTTGGTGTTTGCTTACAGGAACCAAAATTACACTCTGCTGTTATTTCTCACATCTCAGGCTATAATTTATTGTATTCTTTAGATCCTTTTCCTGATGGGACCTTTAATGAAAGTGCCCTTCTTCTCCGCACTGATATTCCGTACCATCAGCTATTTATTCATACTTCGCTGCATTACACAGCAGCCCGTATCCACTTACATAGGTGGTATACGCTCTGTTCTTTATATCTCTCTCCTTCTCGGGCATTATCTATTCCGGATTTTGCCTTCCTTGTTTCGTCATTACCGCCACCGATTCTGTTACTTGGTGATTTTAATGCCCACCATTTCCTCTGGGGAGGGTCTCACTGTGATTCCCGTGGAATTCAGTTAGAGGCTTTTCTTGCCACCCACCCCCTCCATGTTTTAAATACAGGTACTCACACCCATTTTGATCCTCGGACTCATACTCTCTCTTGCATAGATCTCTCAGTTTGCTCTTCCTCCGCCGCATTAGACTTTACTTGGTCTGTTCTCCCGGACTTACATGACAGTGATCATTTCCCAATCATTCTTACTTCCCCTTCATATTCGCCACCTCTTCGCACCCCACGCTGGCAATTTAATCGGGCAAATTGGAACCTTTACTCACACCTGACTGTTTTTAAAGAGGTTCCTTCTTCGTCCTCCATCGATGAGCTTTTACACCTCTTCTCGTCCTCCGTTTTCACCGCAGCTTCTCATTCTATACCCCAAACTTCGGGCAGGCATTCTCAGAAATGCGTGCCTTGGTGGTCTCCTGCTTGTGCTCGTGCAGTACGTTTGAAACGCGCTGCATGGGGCAGGTACCGGTACAATAGAACCACAGAGCGACTCCTTGATTTTAAACAGAAGCGTGCGATCGCTCGCCGTGTCATCCGTGACGCTAAACGCACTTGCTGGCGAGATTATGTCTCCACCATCACCTCTGCTTCCTCTATGAGTGCAGTCTGGAAAAAAGTACGAAAACTGAGTGGTAAATATTCTCCTGACCCGGCTCCTGTTCTGCGGGTTGCTGGTGTTGATATAGCAAACCCACTAGATGTTGCCAATGAAATTGGCAATCATCTGGTCCGTATTTCTCAGGGACTCCATCTATGCCCCTCATTTCTTTCCTCAAAGTCTGCCAGAGAGTTAGCACCTTTGGACTTTTCTTCTCTCAGAGAAGAACAGTATAATGTGCCTTTTACACTTCAAGAACTGGAGGCAACACTCTCAGCTTGTCGATCATCGGCAGCTGGGCCCGACGACATTCATATTCGTATGCTACAACATTTACATCAGTCAGCCCTTGCAGTCCTATTACGCCTTTACAATCTTATTTGGTCACAAGGAGTTCTTCCACAGCTGTGGAAATCCGCCATTGTTCTCCCTTTCCGCAAACCAGGCACTACGGGACATGAAACCTCCCACTATCGTCCCATTGCTCTTACCAGTGCAGTTTGCAAAGTAATGGAACGTCTAGTAAATAGACGTTTAGTGTGGTATTTAGAGACACACAACAGTCTCTCCACTCGTCAATATGGCTTTCGTAAGGGACGTTCTACCATAGACCCCTTACTGCGCTTGGATACGTATGTTCGTAATGCCTTTGCGAATAACCACTCAGTTATTGCCATATTTTTTGACCTTGAGAAGGCATATGACACAACTTGGAGGTATAATATTTTAGCCCAAGCCCACTCCTTAGGCCTTCGAGGCAATCTACCATCCTTCCTTAAGAACTTTTTAACTGACAGGCATTTCCGTGTTCGGGTTAATAATGTGCTCTCCCCGGACTTTGTCCAAGCTGAAGGTGTCCCCCAGGGATGTGTTCTGAGCACAACACTTTTTCTCCTTGCTATTAATGATTTGGCCTCTAGTCTTCCATCAAATATTTGGTCATCACTCTATGTTGATGACTTCGCTATTGCCTGTGCAGGCGCTGACTGTCACCTCCTTACAGATTCTCTCCAGCATGCAGTCGACCGTGTTTCCAATTGGGCCACCACACATGGGTTTAAATTTTCCAGCACTAAAACCCACCAAATCACTTTCACTAGACGCTCTGTCATCTCTGATCATCCTTTGTACCTCTATGGCTCACGTATCCCTGAACGTGATACAGTCAAGTTTCTGGGCCTCCTCTTTGATCGTAGGTTATCCTGGAAACCTCACATTACCTCTCTGAAGGCAACTTGTCACAGCCGGCTGAACCTTCTTAAAACCCTTGCTCATCTTTCGTGGGGAGCTGATCGTCGAACCCTCCTTCACCTACATTCCACCCTTATTTTATCGAAACTTGATTATGGTGACCAGATCTATTCAGCGGCATCTCCTGCTACTCTCTCTAGCCTTAACCCCATTCATCACCAAGGATTACGTTTATGCCTTGGTGCTTTTCGCTCTTCCCCTGTCGAAAGCCTCTATGCAGAAGCGAACGTTCCATCCTTATCCGATCGCCGTGATGCCCATTGCCTGCGCTACTATGTACGCTCTCATGATCTCCGCAATCCTTCCATTTATAGAATGGTCACTGATATTAGTAGACATTCTTTATTTGTTCGCCGCCCCTGCTTACTCCGTCCCTTCTCTCTTCGCCTTCATTCGCTCTTGTCTTCTCTTCAACTACCACCTTTCTATGTACATGTAGCATCTCACTTTTCCCTACCCCCCTGGGAAGTTCCAGCTGTTCGAGTCTGTTCTTTCTCCCTCCCTTGCTCGAAAGCCCAACTGTCTACGGTCGCTTCCCGCTCTCTTTTTCTTGACCACTTTCACTCTCATTCTCATGCCATTGCTGTGTACACAGATGGCTCTAAGTCTTCTGACGGCGTAGGATTCGCAGCAGTGTTTCCGGACAGCGTCGTACAAGGGCATTTACTATCTTCAGCTAGTATTTTTACTGCTGAATTATATGCCATCCTTACAGCACTTATCCGTATTGCATCTATGCCTGTGTCATCATTTGTGGTTGTCTCAGACTCCCTTAGTGCTTTACAGGCTATACAAAAATTTGATACACCTCACCCCTTAGTCCTCCGTATCCAACTTTGGCTACGCCGCATCTTTACTAAGCATAAAGATATTGTTTTTTGTTGGGTCCCTGGTCATGTTGACGTACAGGGCAATGAACAGGCAGACACTGCTGCGCGGTCAGCAGTACATGACCTACCAGTTTCTTATAGAGGTATTCCATGTACGGACTATTTTGCTGTAATATCTTCCCACCTTCACACCCGTTGGCAACAACGTTGGTCTACTATGCTCGGCAACAAACTTCAGTCTATTAAACCGAGTATAGGTTACTGGCCGTCTTCTTATCACCAGTGTCGAGGTTGGGAGACTACTCTCTCCCGTCTTCGCATTGGCCATACTCGTCTTACTCATGGATATCTCATGGAGAGGCGTCTTGCTCCTCTCCGTGAGAATTGCCAAGCTCCATTATCAGTCAGCCACATTCTGTTGGACTGCCCACTTTATCAACGAGCACGCAGAATTTACCTCTGTCGTCGTCTTCGCCCCGCTGCTCTCTCTTTACCTTCCCTTCTCGCTGATGGACCCACCTTTCATCCGGACTCTCTCATTGACTTTTTGACAACGACTGACTTACTTCACAAATTCTGATACTTTCAGCCCTTTCTACTTGTATCTCTTGCTACCCTCTACCCCCGTACTATCCCCCGCCCCGCTGTTTTCTGTAACCTGCTGATCATCCCCCCTCCCTTCTGCCATCCAATTCCCTTGCTTCCTTCCCTACCCTGCAGCGCTGTATAGCCCTTGTGGCTTAGCGCTTCTTTTTGATTATAATAATAATAATAATTTGGCTCCGGTACCCTGTGCCTCAGTGAACGCTATGGCTCTGGTACCCTGTGCCTCAGTGAAAGCTTTGGCTCCGGTACCCTGTGCCTCAGTGAACGCTATATCTGACGCACACTGTGTCTCGGTGAACGCTATGGTTCCCGTACCCTGTGTCTAAGTGTACGATATGGCTCCGGTACCCTGTGTCTTAGTGAACGCTATGACTCCGGTACCGTGTGCCTCAGTGAACGCTATAGCTCCGGTACCCTGTGCCTCAGTGAACGCTATGGCTACGGTACCCTATGCCTCAGTGAACGCTATGGCTCCCGTACCCTGTGCCTTAGTGAACGCTATGGCTCTGGTGCCCTGTGTCTCAGTGAACGCTATGGCTCCAGTAATCTGTGCCTCAGTGAACACTTTGGTTCCCGTTTCCTGTGTCTCAGTAAATGCTATGGCTCCGGTACCCTGTGCTTCAGTGAATGCTATGGCTCCGGTACCTTGTGCCTCAGTGAACTCTGTATCTCCCTTACCCTGTGCTTCAGTGAACGCTATGGCTCCTGTACCCTGTGTCTCAGTGAAGGCTATGGCTCTGGTACCCTGTGCTTCAGTGAACGATATGACTCTGTTACCCTGTGCCTCAGTGAACGCTATGGCTCTGGTACCCTGTGCCTCAGTGAACGCTATGGTTTCCGTACCCTGTGCCTCAGTAAACGCTATGGCGACGGTACCCTGTGTCTCAGTGAATACTATGGCCCCGGTACCCTGTGCCTCAGTGAACGCTATGGTTCCCGTACTTTTTGCCTCAGTGAACGCTATTGCTCCGGTACCCTGTGCCTCAGTGAACGCTATGGTTTCCGTTCCCTGTGACTCAGTGAACGCTATGGCTCTTGTACCCTGTGCCTCAGCGAACGCTATGGTTTCCGTACCCTGTGCCTCGGTGAACGCTATAGATCCGTACCCTGTACTTCAGTGAACGCTATGGTTTCCGTACCCTGTGCCTCAGTGAACGCTATGGTTTCCGTACCCTGTGCTTCAGTGAACGATATGGCTCTGTTACCCTGTGCCTCAGTGAACGCTGTGGCTCTGGTACCCTGTGCTTCAGTGAACGCTATGGTTTCCGTACCCTTTGCCTCAGTAAACGCTATGGCGCCGGTACCCTGTGTCTCAGTGATCACTATGGCCCCGGTACCCTGTGCCTCAGTGAATGCTATGGTTCCCGTACCTTTTGCCTCAGTGAACACTATGGCTCCGGTACCCTGTGCGTCAGTGCATGCTATGGCTCTGGTACTCTATGCTTCAGTGAATGCTATGGCTCCGGTACCCTGTGCCTCAGTGAACACTATTTCTCTGGTACCCTGTGCCTTAGTGATCGCTATGGCTTCGGTACCCTGTGCCTCTGTGAATGCTATGGCTCCGGTACCCTGTGCCTCAGTGAACGCTATGGCTCTGGTACCCTGTGCCTCAATGAACGCTTTGGCTCCGGTACCCTGTGCCTCAGTGAACGCTATATTTCCCGTACCCTGTGCTTCAGTGAACGCTATGGCTCCTGTACCCTGTGTCTCAGTGAACTCTATGGCTCTGGTACCCTTTGCCTCAGTCAACGCTATGGCTCCGGTACCCTGTGCCTCAGTGAACGCTATATTTCCCGTACCCTGTGCTTCAGTGAACGCTATGGCTCCTGTACCCTGTGTCTCAGTGAACTCTATGGCTCTGGTACCCTTTGCCTCAGTCAACGCTATGGCTCTGGTACCTTGTGCCTGAGTGAACGCTAAGACTCTCGAGCCCTGTGCCTCAGTGAACGCTATGGTTTCCGTTCCCTGTGACTCAGTGAACGCTATGGCTCTTGTACCCTGTGCCTCAGCGAACGCTATGGTTTCCGTACCCTGTGCCTCTGTGAACGATATGGCTCCGGTATCCTGTGCCTCAGTGAATGCTATGGCTCTGGTACCATGTGCCTAAATGAACGCTATGGCTCTGGTACCCTGTGCCTCAGTGAATGCTATGGTTTCCGTACCTTGTGCCTCAGTAAACGCTATAGCTCCGCTACCCTGTGTCTCAGTGAACACTATGGGCCTGGTACCCTGTGCCACAGTGAACGCTATGGTTCCCGTACCTTGTGCGTCAGTGAACGCTATGATTCCTGTACCTTGTGCCTCAGTAAACGCTATGGCTACGGCACTCTGTGCCTCGTGGAAGGCTATGGTTCCCGCACCTTGTTCCTCGGTGAACTCTATGGGTTTGGTACCCCTGTGCGTCAGTGAACGTTATGTCTTTGGCACCCTGTGTTTCAGTGAACGCTATGGCTCTCGTACCCTTTGCCTCAGTCAACGCTGTGGCTCTGGTACCTTGTGTCTCAGTGAACGCTCCGACTCTCGAACCCTGTGCCTCAGTGAACGCTATGGTTTCCGTATCCTGTGACTCAGTGAATGCTATGGCTCTTGAACCCTGTGCCTCAGTGAACGCTGTGGTTTCCGTACCCTGTGCCTCAGTGAACGATATGGCTCCGGTACCCTGTGCCTCAGTGAACGCTATGGCTCTGGTACCCTGTGCCTAAGTGAATGCTGTGGCTCTGGTACTCTGTGCCTCAGTGAACGTTATGGTTTCCGTACCTTGTGCCTCAGTAAGCACTATGGCACCGGTACCTGGGTCTCAGTGAACACTATGGCTCCTGTACCCTGTGCCTCAGTGAACGCTATTGTTCCCGTACCCTGTGCCTCAGTGACGCTGTGGTACCCGTACCCTGTGCCTCAGTAAACGCTATGGTTCCCGTACCCTGTGCCTCAGTAAACGCTATGGTTCTGGTACCCTGTGCCTCAGTGAACGCTATGGTTCCCGTACCCTGTGCCTCAGTAAACACTATGGTTCCGGTACCCTGTGCCTCAGTGAACGCTATGGTTCCCATACCCTATGCCTCAGTAAACGCTATGGTTCCCGTACCCTGTGCCTCAGTGCATGCTATTGCTCTTGTATCCTGTGCATCAGTGAATGCTATGGCTCCGGTACCCTGTGTCGCAGTGAACACTATGGCTCCGGTGCCCTGTGCCTCAGTGAATGCTATGGCTCTGGTACCCTGTGCCTAAGTGAATGCTGTGGCTCTGGTACCCTGTACCTCAGTGAACGCTATGGTTCCCATACCCTGTGCCTCAGTGCATGCTATGGCTCCGGTACCATGTGCCTCATTGGACACTATTTCTCCCGTACCTTGTGCCTCTGTGAACTCTATGGCTCTGGTACCCTGTGCCTCAGTGAACATTATGGCTCCATTGCCCTGTGGTTCAGTGAACACTATGGCTCCCGTACCTTGTGCCTCAGTGAACGCTATGGCTGTGGTACCCTGTGCCTCAGTGAACACTGTGGCTCTGTTACCCTGTGCCTCAGTGAACGCTATGGCTCCAGTACTCTGTTACCTCATGGAACGCTATGGTTCCCGCACCTTGTGCCTCGGTGAACTCTATGGGTTTGGTACCCCTGTGCCTCAGCGAACGTTATGGCTTTGGTACCCTGTGTCTCAGTGAACGCTATGGCTCTTGTACCATGTGCCTCAGTGAACGATATGGCTCCAGTACCCTGTGCTTCTCTGCATGCTATGACACTGGTACCCTGTGCCTAAGTGAACGCTATGGTTTCCGTACCTTGTGCCTCAGTAAGCGCTACGGCCCCAGCACCCTGTGTCTCAGCTAACGCTATGGCCCCGGTACCCTGTGCCTCAGTGAACGCTATGGTTCCCGTACCCTGTGCCTCAGTGAACGCTGTGGCTCCGGTACTCTGTGCCTCATGGAACACTATGGTTCCCGTACCCTGTGCCTCAATGAACGCTATGGCTCTGGTACCCTGTGCCTAAGTGAACGCTATGTCTCCTGTAACCTGTGCCTCAGTGAACACTCTGGCCCCGGTTCCCTTTGCCTCAGTGAACACTATGGCTCCGTTGCCGTCTGCCTCAGTGAACACTATGTCTCTGGTACCCTGTGCCTCAGTGAACGCTCTGGCTTAGGTATCCTTTGCCTAAGTGAACGCTCTGGCTCTGGTACCCTGTGCCTCAGTGATCGCTGTAAAATATTAGCAATAAAGATCTGAAGTAACTTACAAGAGATTTTAGTAAATCATGTTTAAATTTCTTCAATGATAAAGGTAAATTAGGACAAACACAACCTAAATCTAATTTTAAGCTTTCAAAGAGGCCAACTAGATCAATATACCAAAATAGAGAGGTACGTAAAACTTGAAGACTCCAGTAGTTTCATTATCAATAATATCAGCTTCGTCGATAGTAACCACTTGCGACGCTCAAATTATACCAGAAAAAGCAATATTTATTTTTTCCAGTTTTCGGAAAAAAAAAACTGGAACCTACTCCTGCCAAAATTAACCAAACCTTACTACAAGTGAGACTGACTATCTTTTTAATAAATGTGTATGTGTTGAGGCCTCACTGACGTAATAATTCCAGAATTTAAAATGGATTTGATATAACCAAGGATGGTAAAATGAAATCAAACACTATGACTTATATCTCGTCATATTACTTCACGGAAATAATTTTGATTAATAAAACTGGCAATTAACATACACACCGTAACATGAAGATGATTGCTTCCCTCAAAGAAAGTACATCAGCATTGAAAGTTTAAAGTTGATCGGAAGAGGCGTTTCCCAGTTACTGCATAGAATCCAACAAAATTTTTGCCTACATATGCTTAATCCCTCCACCTTACGATACATTGAAGATTAATGCTGCTCACAATTGTTAAATTTTAATTTTAGGAAAGAGCTAAACCCGCAGGAGCCATTTAGCACTTGTCGAATGGGAGACTCTGCAAATTTGATGCCAGCAAGAGGAGGATAAATTCAAATTATTACGTCAAGAGCCTCTCACTAGAATCATGACAAAATAATTCAGTAATGTAATGCATTTCGAGATTAAAAGTGACAGATTGGCATCTACAAACTTCGATAAAAAATACCAACCTTCTTTAAAATAGTATACAAGACTGTTAATTTTGAGGCCCATCAGATGAGCCTAACTTCACCTATCACACACAGAAACCAAATTTGTGAATGACTTTGGGGCGATATGAGGTGCGCGGCGCACGAGCGAAAAAAAAAATCGAAAAATTATGGAAGTTGAGTTAATCATATAGAAAAATAGCTTAACTCTTTGGCAACACTCTGGTGTACAAGAATCAATGTTCTACGACGTTTCTAGCAGGAATTATAGTCATTTATATCATGTATGGTGACGGCGATGTATGTAGAACGTCTGCTCTCAGTCTGTATATTTTTTGTAATTTTTTCCTTGTTTTTTCTTGCATTATTCTTTCTATGGAAATTAAATCACCTTTATGAACTTCGTCATTACATTCATACAAGTAATCTCATTGGGAAGAGAACACCATACATCGTTTACAGTAGTTACCCCGTGTAGGCATGTGAGAAAACTTAAGCCACCCCTGGTCGCTGCAAGTGGCCCTTTCGATATCCCACACTTTAACACATCTCTCCTAAATCAGAACTCTAACTTAGAAGTGAATAGCACCCACAAATACGGCGCTACTAATTAGTTGTGGACTGTATGGATTATATTAGACTGACTGAAGGAAAAAAAGGGGGGGTTACACACATATATATCCATCAGGTAAAAATACTTGTCTACAGTATCACCACTTAACAAATTTTCTCTGGTGGTCACTGGAAGACATTGTAGCACCCACAACATCTGTCGCATTATAACTAGAAAGGGTACTTAACTGCGAGTGAGGTCGCATTCCTTGTCTGTCTTATTTCCTCCTCAAATTCCGATATCCTGCCAGCTGAAACGGATCTTCTACCAACTGGATTATGATATCACTTGGTTTGTCCCGATTTTAAAGCCGTGACTCCATAAAAACTCCACTATCCTCAGGACAGGAAACACGAGGTTAACATGTGCTCACTCACTCGGGGAATGGCTGTTCCTATCACTTCAACCATTCCTTAAACTAAATGTTATTATCACTGATTTCACTACAATTCACAAGACTTAACGTCTCATTAATTTTACACAGGTTAGAAATCGATCTATTAAGATTTGAGCCCGATGAGTGATTGAGTCACGGGTATTTTCCCCTGAACACTCTTTAAAGGCACGTCCCGTCGTACCTGCCTGGGCGTCCCTTACTATTTACCATTATCACCACCCTATTATGGTGGTTTCGACAACTTACGTTCCCCTATTCTACACCAGGAACAGTTACAACACTTCCTATTATAAAGAGAGACCACTAATCACGTTTTGGCCATCGGAACCGCCAATTTCCTGGTTCCATGTGAACTTGGACACACTCTCAGGCCTATATCCCCCAACACCTCCCATGCCCAGCCTCCTGCCCATGCTACCCCTCATGCATGCGCTAAGCTCCCCCTCTGTTGGTTTTCTTCCACTTTCAAATACAATTCAGACCAACAGCAATACATTAAACACATATTAGGCACTATAACTTCAGAAAATTAAATAATTTCCACACTTTCTAATATAATAATTGACGATTGGGCATTATATGAGAGTAGGAGGAGCTAATCAGTAGAGTGCCAGCCAATCAGGAACCGTCGGGAAACATTAGTTAACTAAGCGGAATTCCAGCTCGCAAGAGAGGCAGGAGAAATTACGCTACGGCTTACCATACCCCCGGCCGGGATTGAACCCGCGGTCATAGAGTCTCAAAACTCCAGCCCGTCGCGTTAGCCACTAGACCAGCTAGCCACAATAAGATTCATCCAACTAGGTATATTTCTACACCATAGGAAGGTTAGCACAGGCACCTCTGTGACCACAAATGCAAGTTTTTACAGACGAATCTCCAGCTAGCGTGGCCGGCCGGGGGTATGGTTTGTTTGCAATCGTGTCATTACGATTTCTTAAGTCATGTTGACGGCAGTGAAGGGACTTGAGCTAGAGTTCGTCACGGCCACGCTAGCTGGAGATTCGTCTGTAAAAACTTGCATTTGTGGTCACAGAGGTGCCTGTGCTAACCTTCCTATGGTGTAGAAATATACCTAGTTGGATGAATCTTATTGTGGCTAGCTGGTCTAGTGGCTAACGCGACGGGCTGGAGTTTTGAGACTCTATGACCGCGGGTTCAATCCCGGCCGGGGGTATGGTTTGTTTGCAATCGTGTCATTACGATTTCTTAAGTCAACTCTACGGCTTATTTATCTATCAAAATTGATTTAATATGACACAATAAACACTATAAATAACATACAAACATGTTATATATACTAGAAGGAATAAAATAGGTCAAAACATGGCGAGTGTCTACATGCAATATTCACTATAATAATCATTACCCCTCCTTCCCATGTCGTATTCTTTGGCCTTGAGTTAGAGAAAACAGAGTTTTGAAGAAGCTAACTGCAGTAGATCACCAGTCTTATATTGAAAACACCGAAACAAACGCGATTTCCAAGATATTGGCCTGCATTCCAGGCCAATATCTTGGAAGTAAGTTATTGACTTATTTCACTTCACTGAGCCTTTACTACTTAATTAAATGGAATAATATTCACAGGAATTGTAAAATAATGATTGTTCTTTTTTTGGTGATTACAACCCAGGCACAATAAGGCCTGTTATCCTGGGTGTAAAGGGGAACAAGGAGCAGAACGAACACAGCTGAGTGACTTTGAAATATATTTTCCTTCACCAAGAGCGACAGCAAGTATTTACACTTATGTACACTATATACAGTTGGAAATGTATGTGTACAACATGGTTAGATAAAGGGCAAAATACAGCCTGGAGACAGAATGGACAACTGTGCTCAACTAGCTCTAGAATGGAAATGACAAAAGCGGACAGGTGGATGGTGACTACAACACCTCCACGATTGCCAGACCCACCTTCTCCTTGGCTGAACCTTGGTACTGATCGAACGATGGGGCCCCATCATTCGACCCTTAGTACTGGTTCGCTGGTTGGGGAGATAGCCTTTCAATGCGGGTGTGTACATGCTCCAAATGAAGGTTACATACTCTTTGCATGCCACACGCCCACCCCAAGAGGGCTCAGGAATAGGCTCCCATCTCCCATTGCACAATATCATGGGACCACCTTTCCTCTCAACCATCCAACTCTTAGGTAGAGTTCAACTTTACTCATGATATAAAGCCAAACTCTAAACTCAGAGCAAGACAGCAGACAGTAGGGCTAACGTAGGTCCAAGATACCTGCAGACAGAAGCAGGACTTCCCCTCTCTAAAACAAGAAAAGCCCACAGCAAGAAATACTAATTATACATAAAAGGGAAAAAAAAGAGCTTGAAGCAGGTTACCACAGGTCCCTAACACATCCTAACCTAATACAAATAAAATATAGACTCGTGACAATGAGTCAGCCAGCTTATTTTCTTTGCCGGCAATGCATATTATTCTGAGAGAATAGGGCTGCAGCCGTAGACTCCACCTCATGAGAATCGTATTGTGGTTCTTCATGGCTTGGAGATACACCAGAGGGTTGTGATCACTATAAATGGTGACTACCTGTGAAGTCTGGCTCACTTAAACATCGAAATGCTCCAAGGCCAGTACCAGCACGAGGGCTTCTTTTTCAATGGTAGTGTAGGCCCTCTGGTGTGGCTGATACTTGGATGAGAAGTAGGCCACAGGCTGCAACCCATCGTCCCCGGCTTGCAACAGTACTGCCCCAACCCCAGATCCACAAGCATAAACCTGTAATGAGAAAGATTTGGAGAAGTCTGGAGACAAAAGAATGGGTGCAGTACATAATAATCTTTATGCTTTCGTAAAAGCATTTTGACATTCTTGGATCCAATTAAAGGGAACTTTGTGACTGGTAAGCGAGGTAAGTGGGGCTACAATATCTGAAAAATTGTTACGGAATCTACTGTAAAATCCTATCATGTCTAGGAAACGTTGAAGAGACTTCCTATCATGAGTAACTAGATAACCTTTAATGGCAAGAACGTTTGCCACTACCTACTTCATTGCCCAGAAAATTAACAGTAGCCTGGTTAAAGGAAGACTTAGATAAATTAAGAGTTAGGTGGGAACTCTAGGTCTCAAAGAGAGCTTTAAACCTAAACAGGTGTTGATCCCAAGTATTAGACACCACTACGATGTCATCTAGGTAAGCTGCCGTGCCTTCAAGTCCTTTAACAGCGTGATGGATAAGTTTCTGGAATGAAGAGGGAGAGTTTTTCATTCCGAGGGGGGTAACTGTATATTGATAATGACCTCCTGGAATTATGAAGGCAGAGATTTCCTTCGCCTTATCCGTCAAAGGTATCTGTTAGTAACCTTTAAGGAGATCTAACTTGAACACAAAAGTAGCCTTACCCACAAAGTCGGTTACGTCATCCAGACAAGGAATCTAGATGACGTAACCTGTAGTCTGTGCACATTCGAAACCCTCCATCAGCTTTTTTAACAAGGATGCACGGTGAAGCCCATGTACTAGATGACTCCTCCACTATCCCATGCTCTAACAGAAATTCTACCTCCTACTGAAGTAGCTTCTGTTTTTTCAGGATTAGCTCTGTAGGGGGAGAATATAATAGGTTTAGAGTTTCCCACATTTACGTCATGATGACCTAATGTACATTTTTTCGGCACATCCGAAAAAATATCAGGGTATGACTGTAGAAGCTCAGTTAAACTTGTTGCTTGAGTTTCAGATAGCCCCACCATTAAAGAGCTAGGGTCCTTGAGGAGGACAGAGCTTGGAAGATTGACATTAATTTCAGAGATAGAGTGCAAAGAGTCAGAGTCGTCCTCAGAGGCAGAGGACAGAGTCATTACTGGGACCTTATCTGGTGTATTAAAAGCTTTAATTTGATTAATGTGGTAAGTTTTAGTTTTTAAGGTCTCGTCAAGGGGAGACACCACATAATTTACTTACAATCTGCATAGGTCCCGTAAATCTAGCTTTCAAGGTGTGGCCAGGTATAGGTTCCTGCACCAACACCTTGTTTCCTGGATGGAAGGAGCGGAATTGTGCACTTCTGTCATACCTCTGTTTCATCTTGTTTTGAGCTGCCTTTAAGGAAGCAAGGTAGTTTATATATATATATATATATATATATATATATATATATATATATATATATATATATATATATATATATATATATATATATATATATATATATATATATATATATATATATATATATATATATATATATTTATTTATTTATTTATTTATTTATATACATACATATATATTTGGTCCAATTTCAATGAAAGTTTATCCTGTGATTTAAAAAGCAGTTTACTTCCTACACACTTGTTTGTATTGACTTCATGTTGCAAAATTATATTTATCATAAAACCCTCACCGGCCTACAAAATTGGTGAGATGTACAATGTTCTAGTCAACATCAAATGAAAGATAATGAGTTAGATTATGTAAATTTCAATTTTTTTGCGAGAAATGTCAACAGATTGCATTATAAAATAATCTGAATTTTGTGTTTTTTGTTTTAAGGAGTTTTTTGGGAGAATAAGATTCAATAAAAACAAAATGGTAAAACATATTGCAAATCAACCCTGAAATTTAATTGAACCATCATTCATCAATAATGTGTGAAAAAAAATCATGACACTCCCATTATTACTCTTCGCGAAAACTGAAAACAAATGTCAATAAAATATTCCTGAGTTATTCATATTTTTGTTTCTATACACCTCTATGGACATAGCGCGCCAAATCCGAGTGTGTTGAAAACCCCCATCCTTGTCGACAGCCCAGAGGCAACTGAGCAGCAACCACTCTGTGCTCTTCACTTTAGTACTCACAGAACTTGCCATGTTGAGTATTTAGAATGAAACAATCGTAATAGTAATTTTTGGAATAAAAAAAATTACTAATTGCCAACATATTCTCTTCATGATAGCAATAACATAAAAATTATATGTTTGAAGAAACATACTTAGAAACATGACAGAAACAAGCTTATTGCATCAATATGTTGCCGGAATTATGCCTTGGCTAACTGACGTGGCACCTGCAGCCTTGAAGACTTGTAGAGTGTTGAGTTAATGTTTTCTCCCATCCATCCATCCTTGAGCACCCGAAGAGGACCTCGTACATTGTGCCCAAAGATCAGCTCAAATGGACTATACCCGATAGACTCTTGCGCAGTTTCCCTTATTGAAAACAGCAACAATGGTAGTGATTCATCCCAGTCTGTAGGAAAATGCATACAAAAAGTTCTCATCATGGTTTTAACGTCTGATGAAATCTTTCCAAGGTGCCTTGGGACTGAGGATGATAGGCAGTGGATAAGTTGTGAATTATCCCTAACCTAGTTAATGCTTCCCTAAATGCTTTGGCAGTGAAGTTAGTACCTTGATTACTTTGAATAGATTTAGGAATGCCAAAACAAGAGATGAATTTTGTTAAAGCTTCGAGAATGGCTTTAGTATTAATACTGCAGATGGGAATTGGTCCTGGGTATCTGGTTACTAATGGTAATTAAGCACTGATTTCCAGACTTGGACATAGGTAGTGGACCTACACAATCTAAAATTAATTCTGCTAAAGATTCTCCATCAGCAGGTATAGGCTGGAAAGGTGCAGGTTTAATGGAGTGTCCAGGTTTTCCTACTTGCTGACGTTCTCGGCAACAATGGATATGATTCTTCACATCCTGCCTTAATTTTGGCCAATAAAATTCTTTTGAGATTCTATATAAACTTTTAGTAATTCCTAGGTGACCTAATGAAGTATTATGAGCTATATTAAATATCTGAGGTCTAAACTTTGTTGGAACCACTAACCTGTCTGACAGGTGCCTGCCCTCTATCTTCTTACCAGCCTCAGTGCAGATCAAATAGTCGGTTTTAAGTTTATATTTGACCAAATGATCTGAAAAGGATTTTACTCATGGCTGCCTGAAAAGCGAAATTCACTGAAGGGTTCTTTCGTTGTTCCTCTTGGAAGGACAGTCCCTCGGGCATGGAAACAGAGATATCTGGAAATCCTGCAACCCTGGAATAGGAAGGCTTGATCTGGGCCTGTTCACTAAATTTACGAGGCTCTGGCCAGTTTTCCTAATAAAACAAATTGGCTATTCCAAGATCAGAGTCGTCCAAGGATAGGTCAGCATGGGTTCAGGACATACACTAGAAGTGGTAATGTTATTACCCAGTAATAACATGGCATCTTTCATAGGAAATCCCCTAGATACACCTACAGTCAAATATCCAGTGTAATATCTGCATTCTATATAGATCTTATGCAAGGAGACAGAGAAAATTGTTCCTCCTAACGCTTCAAGTAGAACAGAGGATTGTAATGAAGTGTGTTCAGAAAGGGAAAGTACTTCCTCTCTTATAAGTGAGCAATATGCTCCAGTATCTTCCTGAAGGGATATGTGACTCTGGCAATAATAAGGGGCCATCCCTTTCTCTACTTCTTTCAGGGTCATGTTACTAGGGACATTATAAATTTTCCCTAATGGTTGGGGTTTATTTGGGCAGTTTGGGCAGATGTGACCTACTTTGTTGCACAGAAAACAAACTACTAGCTTGACCTTAGCTCCCTGCTGACGTTGTAACTGGTGTCGCTTTGGATACTGTTGTCGAGATACACCATGTTGAGTGGTTTGTCGCTTACCAGGTTGACCATAAGTTGAGTAGTGTGGCTCATCAGGTGGCTTAATTGACTGACATAGACTTTCTCCTTCCAGCTGGCACTTCATCCTCCAATGTTGACGATCTCTGCTCATGCCTAGCTGTTGAAAAGAGAGATGGGACCGCTCGGACAAGGAGCGGTTGGTTTCAAAAGTGTCAGCCAACCTGGCTGCCTCCAAAGCAGTGGTAAAGACACGATCCTGCAGAAAAACCTCTGGTCCCACAGACTCCATCAGGTTATTTACTAAGATGAGCTGAACTAGCTCATCGAAGGTTGCAACACCACTTTCTTTATACCAGCTGGTAAAAGCTTTGGTTTGCTGTCTAACAAAATCCACCAAGGATTGACCAAGCTGTCGTCTGCCAAACTTAAACGGCTTCCTCCAAGGACTGTGGTCTTCACCACTTGGTAATTACAAGACTCATTGTCATTTAACACTGATGTAAATTCCTGTGCCTTACCAAAAAAAGCTTTATGCACTAAAGACGCTCAATGCTGTTCCAGCCACCTCAAGGATAGAGCCTGATTTTCGAAAGTTTCGAAAAATTGTTCAGGTTCTGCCTCATTGAAATGAGGAACCAGCTGTGCTGCTTTTTGCAAACTAAAGTCATTCACAATTTGAGAAAACTGCGTTCTTTCTTTTTCCCTATCAAATTCTTCCTTGGCATATGCCCTTGGTTCCCTAGTTTGCTCAAGACTGATTTTCGCCGACTCAAGTGCCAACGAAGCAGAGTCACCCTCAGACAACCCTGTCGCATAAGACTGACGGGTTTGCTCAGGTGATGTATCGTTTTCTTCTTGCAGGAACTACATTGTTTTATTCCTGGCTCCCGTAGAGGGAGAAGTCTAATTCACCATCTCCTCTTCTCGAAGGCTGACACTTTTAAGAGTATGAAGTTATTTGCAATGCACACTCATCTATGCACAGTGCGACTGCAGAATACTCACACGATTAGGCTGACACATAACAAAGCCGAATGCAGAATACGCATATACATATGCGCATATACGCAATAGCAAAGCTGACTGCAAAATATTCACACAACAGCAAGATTGACCATAGTGAAGCGAGCACAATTAACAAGCCAATAGCAAGCTGTCAATGATCACGCAATAGCAGGCTGACCATAAAATGCAAGGTTGACATGCAAAGTTGTGCAAAGCATTGGCAAAGCTGACGCAATGTCATATAACAAGCTATACGATGTTCTTGCTTCAGCTTCACCCTAGGCTCAACTCCTGCTCTAAGTCCAGCTCCAGCTCCAGCTCCCGGACAGGCTACCAATATTACAACCCAGGCACAATAAGGCCTGTTATCCTGAGTGTAAAGGGGAGCGAGGAGCAGAACAAACACAGCTGAATGACTTTGAAATATATTTTCCTTCACCAAGAGCGATAGTAAGTATTAACACTTATGTACACTATATACATTTGGAAATGTACATGTACAACACGGTTAGTTAAAGGCAAAGACACAGCCTGGAGACAGAATGGACAATCATGCTCAACCAGCTCTAGAAGGGGAATGACAAGGGTGAACAGGTGAGTGGTGACCACAACACCTCCACGATTGCCCGACCCACCTTCTCCTCGGCCGAACCTTGGTACTGATTGAACGATGCGGCTCCATCATTCGACCCTTAGTACTGGTTCGCTGGTTGGGGAAATAGCCTATCAGTGAGGGTGTGTACTTGCGCAGAATGAAGGTTACATACTCTTTGCATGCCAGAGTGACGAACTTTGGAAATATTCCAAATACTTTGGAATTCATGTGGGGGTAAAGGGCAGATATTTGGCAACAGTCTAAGAACTTACAAACTTTATTTTTTTGTGGAATAAAGATAAGATATTTAGAGGAAAGTGCATCACCAAAAAATCGTATTAGCATTGTTCTCTCGTTACCAAGTCCCCAAACAACCTTACGTCGTTCCACATAGGCCTATGATCCTGCCAAATGTCATTTTCAGTAAATCATTCTTCTTTCAGTTGTTGTTTGGGGTATCTTACTGACAATTATTTACAATAAATAGAGTAAACACTTCGCCTTGTGCACCAACAACGAAAGAAATCTGACGAGGAAAAAAAAATCAAGTTGTGCAACCACCCCTTATGTAGCACTGTGCATAGGCCGCTCCCGCATACCAATAGTCTCATGAATCTTCCCAAAATTCTGAAACCGACCAAATAAAGCGTATCCGAGTAATAAACGAAATTTTGTGAGAAAGCAAAAGATGACTTTGTCTAGAATGTCCTCAAAAAATAAGAAAGTCTCCCTTAAAATTAAAAATACCATTAAACAGTAGATTATATATTTTTCGGTTCTCTTATCTCATTCGTATTCTTAAAAAAAGATTGATACATTTAAACATGAAACTAGGAAAATGACGACCAAACAGCTCAATTTACAACAAAAATGCAGGACGGAAGATGCAGGACGGAAGATGCAGGACGGAAGATGCAGGACGGAAGATGCAGGACGGAAGATGCAGGACGGAAGATGCAGGACGGAAGATGCAGGACGGAAGATGCAGGACGGAAGATGCAGGACGGAAGATGCAGGACGGAAGATGCAGGACGGAAGATGCAGGACGGAAGATGCAGGACGGAAGATGCAGGACGGAAGATGCAGGACGAAAGATGCAGGACGGAAGATGCAGGACGGAAGATGCAGGACGGAAGATGCAGGACGGAAGATGCAGGACGGAAGATGCAGGACGGAAGATGCAGGACGGAAGATGCAGGACGGAAGATGCAGGACGGAAGATGCAGGACGGAAGATGCAGGACGGAAGATGCAGGACGGAAGATGCAGGACGGAAGATGCAGGACACAAGAGTCACTAGTTATTTCATGGAAAATCATTTGCTTAATAAAATATACAAACTAAAATTCACCCAGCTGAGAGTGAGTAACAAGCTGTGTTTAATGAAGTCCACCAATTAAAAAGGTTTGAAGCCGATCGGAAAAGGCATTCTCTTGTAAGTGATTTGATTCATCAATATTTAGTAGACAATCAGATAAAGCATTCTGTATATTAAAGAATATACTGGAATATCTAGCTGTTGGGCTCCATATCCATGGATCAAGTTTTTTTGTGTTATGACGCTATGGCTAGCTCTATATGGCTAGCTTTATATGACTAGCTTTACATGGCTAGCTTTATAGCCACTCAGGGGCGATATAGCTAGCACATTTAGATTATTTTCCTTGAATTAAAAGTTTTCAAGACTAATATTTACATGTTTCGTAGAAATGTAATTGGCTTCTCGCCGTAGCTTGTCTCGACGACTGACAACACTCGTGTCGTATATGAGTTTTAAACTCCCTTGGTGCATATACCAACATTATACACATGTCCACTTATATATATGATTGTATTACGTATTTCGGAGAATGAAAATATAGATGTGGTGTCCTTAGTTTGTATGACCACTCTCGTGGTCTCACTAGCGTGGTCCCATTCTCGTGGTCTCACTCTCGTGGTCTCACTCTCGTGGTCTCACTTTCGGGTTCTCACTCTCTTGGTCTAACTCACGTGGTCTCACTCCCGTGGTCTTATTCTCGTGGTCCCACTCTCAGGGTCTCACTCTCGTGGTCTCACTCTCGTGGTCTCACTCTCAGGGTCTCACTCTCGTGGTCTTACTCTCGTGGTCTCACTCTCAGGGTCTCACTCTCGTGGTCTCACTCTCGTGGTCTCACTCTCAGGGTCTCACTCTCGTGGTCTCACTCTCGTGGTCTCACTCTCAGGGTCTCACTCTCGTGGTCTCACTCTCGTTGTCTCACTCTCAGGGTCTCACTCTCGTGGTCTCACTCTCGTGGTCTCACTCTCAGGGTCTCACTCTCGTGGTCTCACTCTCGTGGTCTCACTCTCAGGGTCTCACTCTCGTGGTCTCACTCTCGTGGTCTCACTCTCGTGGTCTCACTCTCGTGGTCTCACTCTCGTGGTCTCACTCTCGTGGACTCACTCTTGTGGTCTCAC